>NC_059373.1:33620280-33917780 GCF_019703515.2 Myxocyprinus asiaticus
TAGATAGACAGACAGACAGACAGATAGATAGATAGATAGACAGACTGACAGACAGACAGACAGATTCTTGTTGTAACTACAGGCTCACTGTGCCCCACATAGGATGAATGCCACTGCAATGCAACAATGACTTGAACTCTTGCATGGGAATACACAGGAAAAACAACTTGTCGAGAGATGAGAGGGTGGGACTTGCCTTGTTGTCCCTGCCACTGTGGGAGTGTTTGGTGTAAGGTGAGGTGGGGTCCCCCTTGACCTCTGGCATTTTAATCACATGCCTTTCTTCCTCTTCATTGTTCCAGCTTTTTCTCCCGCTTCCTCCCAATTAAATCATTCTATTTTTGTTGAGTCCATTACACATTCATTGGCTTCTGCTTATGGGGCAGGGAGATACACTGTAGCTAGAACCAAGGGCGTCATTAGGATTTTTGGGCACCCTGACAACTTTGCATTTTGGGACCCCTATCTTATCGCAACCCGTACAACAAATTTTATTTTTCATTAAAAGTTATCAGTATTAATAAACGTGTACATAAGCATGACTGCATGTCCAATAAGAGACAAAAAAAAAAAAAAAAAAAACTTGAGTTTGAAAAGTTCATTAAAATAGCTAAATGATTTTATAAAATTAACTATACAATAAATGAATATATACAGAATATACTGTGTATATGTCAGGCTTGTAAAGATGCAAGAGAGTGAGGATCCAAACGCATAACTTAATTATAAACAAAATAAGGGGATACACGGATGAAGGAATCATATGAAGATGGTTACACAAACACAACAGCAGTATGCTATTACGCACTACATACAAACAAGAACCGACAAAGGAACAAGAGGGCATATATACACACAAGGGCTAACAAGACAACGAGGAACACCTGTGGGACAATTAGGGCAATGAACAAGAAGACAGACATAAGGAAAAACTTCAAACTATGAGTCTCTTGGGGGAAAACATAGGAACGTTGAGACAGTATATATACATTAGAATATTTTAATGTCATTTTAGTGAGTTGGGACTGTGTTTCTAATGGAAATATTGGATTTTCTTGTATGTTTTAAATGTTGATTTAACCCTAGAATGTAGGCAATATGTGGGGAAAAAACTAGTTTTTAAGACAATTTTTACATGAAGTGGTCTTTTGATCTGCAACAACAGGTTCTCCTCAATTAAGGTGTCTTCTATCATGTAAACTAACTATTTAAAAATTAAGTTGAATATTTTTTTTTTTTAATTATAAGAGAATTTCCATGACAACGACTAGAATGCATACATGTCGGTTCCATATAACCCATGTATTTCCTTTGGTATTCAATGTATTTAACATTGTATTACAATGTATTATTTTTGTAATACTTCGATGCATTTAACACTGGTATTATTCTTGTATTTGCTTACATTGATTTATTTTAGAGTAGTACAGAAATATAGTGTCATACTGCAATATAGAGTGTATAGTAGGGATGTGGCTGAAGCCGAATACCTTATTCGGAAAGGAACGAATTAGGCACATTAGGCAGCAAAAGCAATCGATTATGAAAACTGAACGTTCAAAGAAAATGTGCTGAAAAGTTTGCTTTTATTCACTATTCTTGAAGTGTCCAACAATCGTGTCTCATCTGCAAGGCCGTTTCTAGACATAGGCGAACTAGGCGGTCGCCTAGGACGCCACCTGCTGAGGGGGCGTAAAAGAGGAGGCCACCACAACCCAACCCCCCACCCCACCCCAAAAAAAAGGGGGCAGCAACAGGGATCTCGCCTAGGGTGCCAGAATGGTCTGAAACAACCCTGCTCATCTGTTCAGGGTCTGTAGGGCTTGGAAAAAAAATTATAACATGAAACTGAACCTGCAAATATCCTGATTATATTTGGTTGTATATACAGCTGTGAGTCACCCCTCTCAATCACGAACAGCATCAACTCAGTTTGTTCTTCTTTCCCCAGTGATTACCTACACAAAAATCTGGCTCCTGCACTGGCTATTGTGGGCAAATTCACAATATTTGCAGGACTAATTTTTTCCTTACTGAATAGGATGATACATGGAGAAAATGGAAGAATAGACATTCTTTTTTTTTTTTTTCCAAAAAGAAAATTAAATTGAAATGCATTCTTAAGTAAACATGACATTTTTATATGACCATTGTTTTCATATGTGGGTTGATATTGTGAGAGGGCTTTAGCAGGTCTAAATGTTTCTCTTAGGTTTAATAATTTGTCAACAATAGCCCTAAAATTTAAAATTATTGTTTTTATTTTTTTGTTGTTGTTTTTTTTTTCAAAGTAAATTTTGTTATTTAAGTCATGTTTGTTCTTCAGCCAGATCTTATGAAGGAATTTATGGAAAGACCTTAAAAAACTATAATTTAATATACAGTATACACTGACTATTTTAATATGAATACATGCACCATATTAAAGGAATAGTTCACCCAAAAATGAAAATTTGCTGATAATTTACTCACCCTCAGGCCATCCAAGATGTATCTGAGTTTCTTTCTTCATCAAAACAGAATTTAAGATTTTTTGGATTTCATTTCAGGCCTCCTCCTCTAAACAATGCAAGTGAATGTCCTCCATTTTTTTACGGTCCAAAATGCATATTTAGGGTGCATCAAAATAATCCACATGACTCCAGTCGATAAATAAAGGTCTTCTAAACCCAAACGATTGATTATTTTTTGAAACAAAACAATACTTAAATACTTTTTAACAACTAATGTTCGCTTCCGTACATATCTGTAAGCTCGTTGGTAAGGTCACGCGTCACATGGAGGAGGAGTCAGGAAGCGCGTCATTGTTTACAAGAGAAGGAGAGCTGTACAAAAGTTTAATTGTTTTTGCTGTAGATTTGTATTTGTATAAGTGTATTGTTCAAAATGGTCGTTTGGTGTGTGTATCCTGGATGCTTCAACCTTCAGAAACCCCAAAGAAAATGCACGGCAGGAAAAATATAAACTTTTCATCGACTGCAATATACATGATCATGAGCGACTGAAGCTCTGGCTTATTGTGCTGAACCTGGATATCAGTATACCCCTATATTCTCTCAAATATTGGAGGGTGTGCAGTGAACATTTTACCCCTGAGGATTTCAGACCATCTAAAGAAACAAAGGGTCAATATCTGAATTCATCGACTGTGCCTGTGCTGTTTTTCCAGCAAACTCAGGTATGTGTGAAAATTTTGTCATTGTCACGCCTCCCTCAGCGCTCCGCTCTTCACCCGATTTCTAATTCACCACACATGTACTCAATTCACTCGCTCATCACTGCCTGCATAAATACGTTTGTGAAGCTTCTCTTCTGTGTGATATAACCTGTACCATTGATCTCACTGTGCAAATCCTGTGAATCTCAGTAAACGCTCTCACACATGGTTTCACTAACTACAACTTGTGTGGCTTGAATTCCTGACAGTCATATAGCCTATATATTTCTGCTAAAGAAAAAGCACAAGTAGATAACGCAACGGCATTGCTCTGAAATAAAGGATGGTTATTTACTGCAGTAATGTTCTTTTTATTATTATTTGGAAATGATTTTTTATTTTATATTGTTTTGACATTTTTTGGACTGTTTTGGTTTGTGAACGGCGCAAGTTTATCTTGTAAACAATGACGCACTTCCTGACTCCTCCTCCACGTTTTGTTTCTAAAAATAATCAACCGTTTGGATTCAGAAGAGCTTTGTCAACTGGAGTCGTGTGGATTATTTTGATGCACCCTAAATATGCATTTTGGACCGCCAAAAAATGGAGGACATTCACTTGCATTGTTTAGAGGAGGAGGTCTGAAATGAAATCCTAAAAGTCTTAAATTCTGATCTGATGAAGGAAGAAATTCAGATACTTCTTGGATGGCCTGAGGGTGAGTAACTTATCAAATTTTAATTTTTGGGTGAACTATTCCTTTAAGGGTGTTTTTTAAGTAACGTTGCCTGCGATGAAAGTGTTAGTGTCAGAACCGGAAATCAAACTTGGGTCTCTGGCTCAAGAGTCTTAATTTCTACCACTGAGCCACAGAAGGGAGTTGAACCAAATAGTCAGACGTGCTCTTAAAAGAACTCAGAATAGTTTAACAAAAATAGCAAAAGAGTACAAAAGCAATTTCTTACTGACAATCACAAAAAACAGAAAAATCTTTAGTCCAGAAAAGGATCCGAAAGGAGGAAAAAATAATCTCCAAAAAACTCAGGAAAAAGACATCAAAAAACAGCAAAAAAAAAAAAAAAAAAAAAAAACACAGGGAAAGAACAAACCAAAAGGCTTACAAAGTTTAGTACTTGGAACTAGAGCAGACTTACGGCAGTAACTGGCTAGGAACATCAATAACCAAGCAAAGAAACAAAAAGGAAGTGATCAACTTAAATACACAGTCCAGAACGAGGCACAGGTGAAAACAATAACACATGATAAAATGGCGGGAAACTGAAACACAATGAGAGCCTCTAGTGGCCAAAATAAAACATTAAAGCAAAAAACTCTGACAGGACCCCTCCCTCTAGGAACGGCTCCTGTACGTTCCCTCCTGGACGACTGGACTTGCGAGCATGAAATTCTTGAATTAGTTTGGGGTCCAAGATGTCCTTGGCAGGAACCCAGGAGCACTCCTCAGGGCCATATCAGTCCACAAGATACTGCCGGGACCCACTTACTCGACGGGCATCCAGTATTCTGTGGACTGTGTAAGCTGGCTGGCCACCAATGATACGAGGAGGGGGAGGTTTACCTGTCGCAAGAAAAGGAGAAGACAAAACAGGTTTTAACAGTGAGACATGAAAAGTGGGATTTATCTTCAAAGACCTAGGCAAATATAAACGGTAAGTAACTGGGTTTACTTTCCTGGCAATCCTGAAGGGGCCAATGAACCTCTGGGAATGTTTACGGGATTCCACGCGCAAGGGAATGTTCTTGGTGGAGAGCCAGACTCTTTGGCCGGGGCGCAGAGTGGGGGCAGGTCTGCGTCTACGATTGGCCTGGTGCTGATACTGCTGAGAGACCTTCAAGAGCTTGAGTCGGGCTTTTTTCCCCATGTCTGGCAGCAACGTTTAACGAACTGTTGAGCAGAGGGAACTGCAACCTCCACTTCTTGCTCAGGGAATAGAGGGGTGTATCCCAACTGGCACTCGAAAGGGGACATGCCTGTAGCTGAGGAGCGAAGGGTATTGTGAGCGTATTCTGCCCACATGACGAAGGAAGACCAAGAGGATGGGTTGTTAGCTGCCATACACCTCAGTGTAGTCTCAAGATCTTGGTTAAGCCTCTCCGTTTGCCCACTGGACTCCGGGTGGAACCCAGAAGATAGACTCACTGTAGCCCCCAGAGATTGACAAAATGCCTGCCAGAATCGGGAGGAAAATTGGGGTCCTCGATCAGAGACAATGTCTTGTGGGATGCCAAAGACTCAGAAGACGTGGTTTATAACCAATTCAGCAGTTTCTTTAGTGGTGGGTAGTTTGGGCAGAGAATAAATTGGGCAGCCTTGGAGAATCTATCAACTATGACCATGATAGTGGTGTTGCCTCGTGATAGCGGAAGTCCAGTGATAAAATCCATAGAAAGATGAGACCAAGGTCTATGAGGTATGGAGAGAGGACGCAATAGCCCCTGTGGAAAGCAGTGAGGGACCTTATTTTGGTTGCACGTGGGACATGCGTTTACAAATGTTGTCACATCCTCCTTGATAGTTGGCCACCAAAATCGTCTTTGGAGGAACAAGGGTGCGAGAGGTACCAGGATGACAAGTGAGATGAGAGGAGTGTCCCCACTGGAGGATCTGGGAGCAGACAGCTTTAGGGACAAACAGGCAGTGGGTTGGCCCCCCTCCTGGGTCAGGTTCTCGGGCTTGGGCTTGTTTTACAGTATTTTCCAGATCCCACCTGATAGGAGCTATTATCTTGGAACTGGGGATAATTGATGCAATAGAATCTTCCTGAGGAGTGTTTACATATACACGGGACAAAGCATCAGGTTTTAGGTTTTTAGAGCCGGGGCGGTAGGATAAGATGAACTGGAAATGGTTGAAGAATAAGGACCAACGTGCCTGGCGGGGGTTGAGTCGCTTTGCCTGCTGAATGTATTCCAGATTTTTGTGGTCCGTGAATACTTGGAATGGGTGTTTGGCCCCCTCAAGCCAATGCCTCCACTCTTCAAGCGCTAGCTTAACTGCCAGTAACTCTCGATCCCCTACATGATAGTTACTCTCAGTCAGTGTAAGGCGGTGGGAAAGGAATGCACATGGATGCAACTTGTTGTCCTCCCCTATTTGGGACAGCATAGCTCCAACCCCTACGTCCGAAGCATCGACCTCCACGATGAAGGGTTTATCTGGGTTAGGGAGAATGAGAATAGGTGCAGAGGTAAAATGGCTTTTGAGTTTGCTGAAGGCCAACTCTGCTTCATGTCCCCAATTAAAGCTGGTTGTGTTCCCCTTGGTGAGGGCAGATAAAGGAGCCGCCATAGTACTGAAGTTCCGGATGAACTTGCGATAAAAAAGGAAATGCTGTACTTCCTTTACCGACGAGGGGGAGGGCCAATCCACAACTGCTTGAACCTTTTGAGGGTCCATTTGTATCTGGCCAGGCTTGATAATGAACCCCAGGAACTGAACTTTGGTCACATGGAACTCGCATTTCTCAGGTTTAACATAAAGATGGTTATCAAGAAGACATCTGAGAACCTTACTGATGTGTTTTACATGTTCTTGGAGGGAACTCGAGAAGATGAGGATATCGTCCAAGTAGACAAACACAAATTGGTTGAGCATGTCTCTGAGAACATCATTAATGAGAGCTTGAAATACTGCAGGAGTATTGGTGAGACCGAAGGGCATAACCAAATATTCATAGTGCCCAGTGGGCGTGTTGAAGGTGGTCTTCCATTCATCTCCTTGCCTGATGCGCACGAGATGGTAGGCATTGCGCAAGTCAAGCTTAGTGAAGATGGAGGCTTCTTGCAGAATTTCGAAAGCAGTGGTCATTAATGGCAAGGGATAGCGGTTTCGAATAGTGATCTTATTAAGGCCCCTGTAATCAATACATGGCCGGAGTCCGCCATCCTTCTTCCCAATGAAAAAGAATCCAGCTCCAGCAGGGGAAGTGGATGGTTGGATGATACCTGCCGCAAGGGATTCGTTAATGCATTTGTCCATAGCAGTTCGTTCGGGGGGAGACAAAGAAAATATACGACCTCTGGGGGGGCAGGTTCCTGGGAGCAGCTCAATGGCGCAATCATAGGAGTCTGTATAAGGTGAAAGCACATTCTCTCCTGGTGCTGGTAAGTGACGAGACCAAGGAGAGAGGTGAGGTGGGTTATTTTCCTTGGAGCTAATGGTCTTCCATCCAAGGCTGTCGCAGTTAGGGGAGCAGGAAGGGAATTAATAGGAATCTGGAGACTTTTGGCAAAGGAAATATCCATGAAATTCCCGGCAGCACCAGAATCAATGCCTGGAGTTGGTGTTTTTGATCTCCCCAAGTGAGTGTGATGGGAAGGAACAATCCAGAGTTGGAAGGTGAAGCTGTGCGTGTAACTCCCGTTACAGTCCTTCCTTGCCTGTACGGGACTGGGCGTTTCCCGAAAACTCGGGGCAGGCAGAGCGAAAATGACCATACACTCCACAATATAGACAACAGCGCTCTCTCATGCAATGGTCTCGTTCTGATGGGGAAAGCCTTGTCCTTCCCAATTGCATGGGTTCCGAGGACTCGTGGGGGACTGGTAGCATTGGAGCAAGTGCTGGACTGGCAGACAATGTGGAAACAGATGGCCGGTTCAGGCTTCTCTCCCTCAGGCGATTATCCAGCCAGATTGCTTGATCCATGAGGGTCTCGAGATCATGAGCAGGATCTCTGGTAGCCATATCATCCTTGATTGCCTCAGACAGACCATTCAGGAAGCACACCATGAGGGCCTTGTTGTTCCAGCCGCACCCTGCTGCAACTGTCCGAAACTGTATGGCATATTCAGCCACGGTGCCATTACCTTGTTGGAGGGTGAGAAGTCTCTTAGAAGCTTGCCGGCCACTGAGGGGGTGGTCAAAGACTCGCTTGAACTCCTTTTCAAACACAGAATAACTTGAACAGAAGGGTGCCTGTGCCTTCCAGACCGCTGTTGCCCAAGAAAGAGCCTTGCCAGAAAGGAGGGTGATAACATATACGATCTTGGCCCGATCTGAGGGGAAGGAAGATGGTTGTAATTCAAATGTGAGAGAGCATTGAGTCAGGAACCCATCACATGCACTGGGATCACCTGAGAAATGTTGTGGTGGAGGTAGGTGAGGTTCAATCAGAGGAGAGAGTACTTGAGAATCTGGAAGGGGTACCGAGGCAGCAGTAGAAGCAGTAGCTGAGGTAGAGGGCAGCCAGTCCAAGATCTAACGAACAGAAATCATGAGATCTGACAGCACTTGTGAGTGTTTAGCCATCACAGTCTCCTGCTGGACTAGTGCTGACTCATGGCATTGGATTGTGGACTCCTGCTGAACAATTGTGGCCAGGAGTTCTTGAACATTAGACATCTCTGGGTTCATAATGTGGCTTGGTTATTCTGTCAGAGCCAGGAATTGAACTTGGGTCTCTGGCGCAAGAGTCTTAATTTCTACTACTGAGCCACAGAAGGGAGTTGAACCCAATAGTCAGACGCGCTCTTAAAAGAACTCAGAAGAGTTTAACAAAATTTAGCAAAAGAGTACAAAAGCAATTTCTTACTGACAATCACAAAAAACAGAAAAATCTTTAGTCCAGAAAAGGATCCGAAAGGAGGAAAAAGAATCTCCAAAAAACTCAGGAAAAAGACATAAAAAAGCAGCAAAAAATAAACACGGGGAAAGAACAAACCAAAAGGCTTACAAAGTTTAGTACTTGGAACTAGAGCAGACTTATGGCAGTAACTGGCCAGGAACATCAATAACCAAGCAAAGAAACAAAGGAAGTGATCAGCTTAAATACACAGTCCAGAACGAGGCACAGGTGAAAACAATAACACATGATAAAATGGCGGGAAACTGAAATGAAACACAATGAGGGCCTCTAGTGGCCAAAATAAAACATTAAAGCAAAAAACTCTGACAGTTAGCTAAGATAAATACAGAAAAAATGTTGGCCCCTGACAAGTTTTCATCAGTTAATCTGGCCCCCGCAAGAAAATAGTTGAAGAGCCCTGATATACATGTTTCATTTCTTGAAATGTCTTTTAATGTATCACAGGATTCACACGTGATTCTCATGTATTTATTTATAGCCTAAACCTGAGCGCGATGTTAAATTCATGACCTGAAGTGATTTAACGTCGGAGATCATTTATCTGTCTTTTAAAGTTGACCACATTTATATCCACATCGGCGATTTAGGTTATTAACTGGTTAAGACTTTATTCTGATAAAAAGTTTAAATGCTCCATAGAGTATTCATCTATTAGGAATATTCCTCCTTATGTAAAACGAAGAAACTGAAACTCTGTCTTTTTTTCTTCTTCTTCTTTAAACTGTGCTAAATTTGACAATGTTAAGTGTTCTTGAACTCTGGTAAGGCGCTATATAAATGTAACATTATTATTATTATTTACCTAAATAATGGTGTCCTATTGTAAAAATTCCTGATAGACTTACAGGACTTCCACCTGTTTGTAGGCTATATTGATTTTATTTTTATATTTGAATTTGTATTTATTATTCATTGCAAAATGTGTGCTTGACATTTCACATTTTGCTTGATGTTATACATGCACAGGCGGATGAAAATTCAGTTTCATACAAAAATTAATACCTGAAATACCAGGAGAAACCACAACATATTCCACAGTTAATGTAGCCTACAAATTCAGCTTCATCTGGTAAGAAGAAAATATATATTTTTGTAAATAATAATTGAATAATAATAATAATAATACTAATTATTATTATTATTAGGCTATTATTATGAAAAGGCATATACAAGGCATATTTTATTAATAGAAACTATAAATGTAAGAGTAACACTTAAAAATGGGTGTTTCTTTTAGTTTTGACGCACTTCTGGTTTAAGCCTCGCCAACACCCGTTTCAGATATAGATCATTTTGTCATACGAACAGATACAAATACAGATAATGGCTTCGCTGCACACCCTAGTACATAGGTTGTAGTTTTACAAGTTTATGACAGTTCTTTATAACAAACATTTGATCCTAGTCCATTGTACTTATATGTATATGTTTGTGTGAGTAGAGTTGTTGAGACATTTCACATTTTACCACACAAAATGGATATTGCCCATATTTCATATTACACTTTGATTCAAATGTCCTACTTCATTTTTTTATGTGTCTTTCAGTCTTCAGAATTAAAGGGATAGTTCACCCAAAAATGACAATGCTCTCATCATTTACTCACCCTCATGCCATCCCAGATGTGTATGACTTTCTGTCATCTGCTGAACACAAACAAAGATTTTTATGAAGAGTGAATGGATGGCAAAATTTTGAAGCTCCAAAATCCACATAAGGGCAGCATAAAAGAACTCCAGACAACTCTGGTGGTTAAATCCATGTCTTTTGAAGCAATATATTAGGTGTGGGTGAGAAACAGATCAATATTTAAGTCCTTTTTCCTTCACTTTCACTTTTTCCTCCTCCTTTTTTTATTTTTTTATTTTTTTTTGTGTGATTCACATTCTTTGTGCAGAACTGAGAGGCCCATGGGGCCCCCCATGGAGGCTGCATGACGTGTCACATGACTATGTTCACTTTTATGCGCCACAGGACGCTTGCCAGATTTGGTTGGATTTTTCAAATTGACAGGAGAAAAGTTTGGAGCAATGTCTTACACGGCCAGTTATATGTACTTTTTAATTATGAACCGAACCAAAATCGTGTTATTAATAGGGATGTTCATGGTATTCAAATACTAAAATCACTATTCGGTTATTCTGCACGTGTTTAGAGGTCTTCAACCCGATCTGAATCTGACGGTACCCGACAAACCTACAGGTTGACAAACCTACATGTTTTGGGCCAGGTTCGGTTCAGTTTTTCAAGTAGGCTATAGGGCGAGTTACGTGCTGTTGACACGTGTGTTGAGGCCATGTAAACACACACTGGACGGACATATTTGATCGTTGTGCCACAACTCACTGTTAAGTTTAAAATAACTTTAATATTTATAAATGCATCTCAAGACACCTGCGTTCTGTTTTACAATTCATTGTGCAAGACTGTCACACTTTTTAGACACTGTTAACTTAAAAATAATTTCAATATTTATTAACACATCTCGAGATACCTGTATTCTGTTTCACCATTTGTTGTGCTGCATCAACCTTTTTCAGCGCTGGTGTCACAAATCGACATTCTGATGAAGTTCAGGTTGCAAAGAGGACTTAATGTGACTGTTACTCATGATTCCAGATTGTTTTTCATCTGGCTAAGTTTCTGTGCTTGATAAAGAGTGAGCCAATGTTTTTTTCCCACTTTTGCTCTGGTGTGCAGACAATAATGCATAAGTTAAATGCTGAATCATTTAATAATGAAAGCATCCCGAAGAAGTCCTATATTCCGTAGCGTTCGCTGCCTCATGAAAAGTGAATCTGCCTGGGCAGAATTATGCATTTTCCATTGATTAAGTATAGGCCTACTATGTTGCAGGAAGTGACTGAGATTATTTTTGTTCAACTTTAATGTGATTTTATCATTTGAAGATCTATGTATTGTGCTATTTACACTCATAGATCACTGTGCACTTCATTCCCTGATATCTGAGATTGTGTTTGACGCATCCATGGCAATAAATGTTCTTTATTCCCGAGTCCTGACAAATAACATAATAACCGTTCGTGAACTCTCGTGGTTAACCAAATATTACAAAAGGTTATTGTGCACATATTTAGGGTATTAAGGCATCTTTCTATCATTAAACATTAAATGCATGCAGGACTTAAACATTTTAAAGTCATCCATACTGTTGCACAAATTCTATCACTTACATGAATTTAAACCATCAGTTTGTACACAGCCAGGTAAACTGCACCTTATCTTTGTGTTTGGAACTGTTTTGTAAATCAGATGCTGTTCTCTGTAGTCTTTCAAATAAGCACGCTGCACCTGTGAGACGCAGATTCCCTGAGCACCAGAGGTGGGTAGTAACACACTACATTTACTCGGTAACTTTTTGGAAAAACTTTACTTTTATGTTTTATGGTGGATACTTTTCACTCTTATTCAAGTAAATTTCTGATGAAAAAAATCTACTTTTACTTTGTTAAAATAGGGCAGCGTCCTGTTGTTACATTACTGGTTTTAATTGAATAAGTGTTAATAAATGCGTAATTTATTGAGATTTTTGAACGGGACTCTTACAACAGCGGAACTTCACAGCTGCACACTCTCACTCGAGTTGCGTTTAACACTACAGCAGCAAACGTGCAAAACAAACATTTCTTCACTCCACACAAACAACAGAAGTCATGAATAAAGCATGATTTTTCTTCAGTGTATAATTAAACAGTACATTTATAACTTGGGACTGTGTGACATTGTTCACGTTTTTCACCTTAATAATTACTAGAAAAAGGTTTCCAAACTTCTCCTCTAATTGACAGATTCGTCCAAATCTGAGAAGTGTCCTTAAAGTGATAGTTTAGCCTTTAATTAATATTTTGTCATCATTTCCCCGCCCTCATGTTCTTCCAACTCCATGAAACTTTCTGTATTTTGTGGAACCCAAAAGATGTTAGTATGAGAGTCTCAGCCACCATTCCCTTTCAAAATGTAGAGGGGAAAAAAACATGCAGTGAAAGTAAATGATGATTAAGGTTAGCATTCTGTCTAACATCTCCTTAGGAATAATTTTTCCAAAATTGAAAATTCTCGCATCATTTACTCACCCTCATGCTGTCACAGTCACAGTCACCGTGATTCAAGGACATTATTTTGAAGTAGTTTTCGTCCTTTGGCTTCTGTTTTCCCTGGACTACATTTCCCAGAATGCACTGCCCTCATCACTGCCATCTGTTCCCCATCATTGTCACCTGTTCCCGATTCTGTCATAAGCCCTCTTGTGTATAAATACCCACTAGTTTAGTTCCATCATTGTCAGTTCTTGTTCGTTGTAGCATAGTTTATGTTAACCCCAACGACTGTCTTGTTTTGTAACTTAAGTCATCATCTTCTGTGTATCCTCACCTTCTTGTCATTGTCAATTAAAGGATTGCCGCACTTTGATCCCACTCTCTCGCCTCATCTATACAACATGTGACACATGCATCCCAGATGTGTTTTTTTTTCTTCTGCTGAATGCAATTATTTTTAGAAGAATATCTCAGCTCTGTTAGTTTATACTAGAATGCAAGTGAATGGGTACCAAAACTTTGAAGATCAGAAAGCACATAAAGGCAGCATTAAAGGAATTCAAATGAATCAAGTTCAATCTATGTCTTCAGAAGAGATATGATAAGTGTGGGTGAGAAACAGATCAATATTTAAATCCTATTTAAAAATTCTTCTTCTTGAGTTTTTGGTGATTCAATTTTTTGTGCATATCACCACCTACTGGGCAGGGAGGAGAATTAATAGTAAAAAATATTATATATTATAAAGTTATATATATTTATCTGTTTCTCACCCACGCCTATCATATTGCTACTGAAAATCACTGGAGTCTTATGAATTATTTTAATGCTGACTCTATGTACTTTTTGGAGCTTCAAAGTACTGGTCACCATTCACTTGCTTTGTGAGGACCAAAAGAGCTGAGATATTCTTCTAAAAATCTTCATTTGTGTTCTGCAGAAGAAAGAAAGTCATACACATCTGGGATGGCACGAGGGTGAGAAAATGAGAGCATTTAAATTTTTTGGTGAACTATCCCTTTAATTTTATGCTTAGAAGAAAGAAGTCATATGGGTTTGGAACAACATGGTGGTGAATGATGACAATTTCCATTATTAACAATAATATTAATAGTATTATTATTATTAATCATTCTGTAATGCATGTTAATTGTGTATCATGTACTGGAATATAGGAGA
Source organism: Myxocyprinus asiaticus (assembly GCF_019703515.2). Classification (NCBI taxonomy): domain Eukaryota; kingdom Metazoa; phylum Chordata; class Actinopteri; order Cypriniformes; family Catostomidae; genus Myxocyprinus; species Myxocyprinus asiaticus. The sequence goes on from NC_059373.1 coordinate 33,634,284, forward strand.
GTAAACATCCATTACGTTAAATGTGAAAGTAACTAGTTATTCACTACTTGAGTATTCTTTTTATTGGATACTTTCTTACTCTTACTCGAGTAATTTTTAACATTATTACTTTTAATTCTATTTGAGTATTTTTTTTAAAGTAATTGTACTAGAGTAAAGCTTTTGGCTACTCTACCCACGTCTGCTGAGCGTGCACTCGAGTGCCTTCATTCACGCTGCTGTCGTCCAGCACACATTCGGCCGAACAAATAGTAATAGACATTTACGTGGATTTATAATAGGTATCTCAAAATAAATAAATAATTGATTTAGAGCTCAGGGTCCTTTGGGTTTAGAGGCCCCTGGGCAATGGCCCAATCCGCCCGGTGGTTAATCTATCCCTGATTATATGGACCTACAGAGCTGAGAAATACTTCTTTTTCTTTTTCTTTTTTTTTTTTATGTTATCCCCTTTTCTCCCAATTTGGAATGCCCAATTCCCACTACTTAGTAAGTCCTGGTGGTGGCGCGGTTACTCACCTCAATCTGGGTCGTGGAGGACAAGTCTCAGTTGCCTCCGCTTCTGAGACCGTCAATCCGCGCATCACCTCACGTGGCTTGTTGAGCATGACACCGCGGAGACTCACAGCACGTGGAGGCTCATGCTACTCTGGGTAGCTCAGTGGTAAAAGACGCTGGCTACCACCCCTGGAGTTTGCTTCTCGGTGGGGCGCGTGGTGAGTTGAGCGTGGATGCCGCAGTGGATTGCGTGAAGCCTCCACACACACTATGTCTCCGTGGCAATGTGCTCAACAAGCCACCTGATAGGATGTGCGGGTTGACGGTCTCAGATGCGGAGGCAGCTGAGATTCGTCCTCCGCCACCCGGATTGAGGCAAATCACTACATGACCACAAGGATTTAAAAAGCGCATTGGGAATTGGGCATTCCAAATTGGGTGAAAATGGGGAAAAATCGCCGCCACCCCATTTTAGCAAACCAGTGTAAAGAGGCTAAAATCATGCTGGAACATTCTTGGGGGTTCTGCTGGGCCTTTGTCTGTCCAGGGCCCTTAGAATCAGCTAAATCTTCCGCCATGTTGGAACTTTTCTGCAATGATGTCTGGTTCATGTACAGCAATTTTTGCTTGCGCTAAGCACGTGGAAGTGTGTGAACAAGCTTTTCCCATGGCAAGAAGACTTAGGATATGAAGATTTGTAGTGAATTAGGACTGTTTTTCACCCAAAGCGCTTGCATCGCTTCAGAATACATGGTTTTGGACCCCACTGACTTGCATTGTATGGACAAAAACAGATTTAATGGGCAAACTATGATATACACATTGTTCCTTTGTTGAATATTGCTAGCAAAATTATTGTGAATATTCAAAATATTGTCCACCCCTACTTTTGCTGCCTCTGTCCTGACCTTCGTTTGACCTTCTCTCGCAGCATCTCATCTTGCACCCTACTCAGCAGCTGACAAACAACTTCCAGATCAATACAGCACAGTGAGGACCTCGGCTGCTGGTTTCCCATATGTAGGGTGAGCCAGGAAAGACACACTGTGCACCAGCACCTCCCAGATACGGCTGGTCGTAAATAAGTGGTTGATAGCTGATATATTGTGGATCACTTTCCTTTTCCAAGCCTGCATGAGGACCATTGTCTTGCTACTTTCAAACTTTGCCAATTCCTTTGTGACGCAGCTGACCACTGCCCTTCCATTCATTTACTGATTGCCCATGCTGCTTATCCGGAGCCCCTTGTACCGTTGACCTCATTCGGTCAGCCACACACACATACACACACGCGCACACACACTCTAAAAAGGCAAGGGCTACAGTTTCCAAAACAGGATTCGTCAGATACCTTTTTCTGTCACTTTCTCTCTTTCTCTCTATTTCGCAATGGCAATGGTCAGAGTAGCATACTACCATACTACTACCACTCTTACTTTTTCTGCCGCATGTAATACATTATGTATACCATGTATAGTATGCAATTTTTTGTATGCATGAAATACCTAGATGACCCATTATATTCGCCAAAATGTGCAGTATACAAGAGAGCACACTGTGTGGTAGACTGTATCTCACAATGCAATGTACTCAATTTGACCATTTATTTTCATTTGACATTTGACACATAAGTAATATCAGCCACATCTTTAACATATTTTTTGAGACTCATTATTAGATTGGACAAAACAGTAAACAGTTTAGGAAAGCTTAGGTTTTAGGCTTTTCTTGTGTAAATGAAATGCCAGCACACGTATTGTTTCTGGTCGGCTGTGAGAAAGAATTAACAAAATCACTGTGCAGTGTAAACGTGGCTATGAAAAGGTTTAATATATGCAAAGAAGACAAGACTGATGACAATTCATTATGCAAAAAAATGTCAGAAACAACACCAATCGCATTTCATTACGCAAATCAAGGGTTAATATGAAAAAATTTAAAACATTTTCTCCAATTAAAAAAAGTTTGTTAGTCACTTCATTCTATTTCCTGCAGGCAGGCTCCAGTTCATTTTTTTTGCATGCTATCTCCATTTAGCCAATGTGCTCGCTCGAAAACATCTTTAAAGTTCTTTAAAGTGGTCATGACATAAGGAATAAAATTTTCCTTGATCTTTTAACATAAGAGGTCATTTTACTGTAAAAACATACTGTAAGTTTCAGAACTTAAAACATCCTCCTCACTGCAAAAAGAGCATTTGTAGAAACCAAGCTGCCAAAACGACTCGTGCTGTACTTCCTCCACATAGTGATGTTACACTGTGGTAGACATATGCATCTGATGCCTCCACAACAGCAAATCAGCCACTACTTTAACTTATAAATTCCATAGCCCTACCCAGTAGTGGTGAGCAGTGAGATGGTAAGTAGAGAGAGCAGGTCAATCAAGAACATAGAGCCAATCATAACAGTGGGTGATTACTGTCAAGTATAAAGGAGAAATACTAAAACCGAGCATTTCTGACAGAGGGTCAGAATGAGGGTGGAAAATGATCATCTTTACATGATATGGCTGTATTTTGTGCAATTTTTTTTTAACATAATGAACATATTAAAATAATAAAAAATCATGTCATGACCCCTTTAAAGTTAATTGCATAAGCATTATGCTTCCGTCTAGTCTGTATCGGAACCTGTTTTGCTATACTTCGCTCCATTACCCAATTAATATGCAACCAGTTAGAGTTAGTGTTTTTGAAAGCTGAATTTCATTTAACTTGACATGGCATCTAAAAAACACGGTGTTGATGTGCGAGATGCTAAAAAGCTGTAAAAAGCAGTGCGACAGTCAAAATGTCCAACTTGCGCATATTTACATAGAAAAACAATTAAAAACCAGCGCAGATGGATGTAAAAACACATTCTGTGTGAACGCCTGCTGATACTGATGTATACTGCACAATATGCAGTAAGCTGGCATTCCAATCTGAACATAACTCTTTTTAGCATCTCCCTGTTGTTATTACTGGTAACCTCCTCTCATCGCATCCTTCTCCTCCCTCTCTCCAACATTCTTATGTATTACTCACTCAAACTTAGTGACGTTGAACCTCCAATAAAACCTACAAATTCAAACTACTGTTTTTATGTCTCTCTCTCTCACACACACACGCACACACACACGCACACACACAGTACGAAAGACTAAGTGGTCTTCAACAACGACGTACTGTATGTAATCTTCACTATATGGTAAAAAACAGAACAGCCTACTCACATTCCATACACAAGCTCTGTTTTTACTTATTTTGTTTTGGTCTGAGTTCTTCCACGGCCTAATTAAACTGCTTCTCTCTGTGTTTCCTGGCTGTGTGAGGTTTGGCCTGATCCTTCATCTTTTTTGTGGTCTCTGGTCTCTGCCCTCTCAACCTCAAGATGCAGCATGATGAGGCCCTGAATCACGGTGCAGAAATGAACGAGGAGGATGAGTCTTTGTGTGTGAGTGTGTGTCAAGTGTCTTGATCTTAATAGCTGTGTAAACATTTCATTTGCATCCCATCTCTCGTCTGGATGGAGACGTGATTTGCACAGATAAGTCAGCCAGAGTAATGACACGCTGCATCTGCTCAGCAGTACTTCCTGCGTATGTATGTGGGTGGAAGCTCTCCCTTTGCCTTTCTTTTTCTATTTCCCCACAAAGCACTTTTACTTTGTTTTTTGTCCAATATTTAAAGGCCCAATGAAATTTGCTTTATGTTTGCAGTTTTCTCAAACTGATCACACTGTAAATTTGGTGACAGGAGGTTGAAAGTTCTGTTTCTGAAATCAGACTTAGTCAATCAGTGAAATCAGTGCTTATCGAAATTTGAACCACTGCTCCCAGTGGACGAAACAGAAAGTGTTGCTGAAGAGTTTCTAGGTGAAAAAAAACCCCACACAAAGTGGCTAAAGGGAGTTGTATTTTAAGTCGTAAATGATGTAATACACTCAACAGGAAAGCATACTTTATTAACTCTACTGCCTTATCCAAAAACCCAACCCTAAAACAAACCATCAGTGGAGTAAAAATTTATTTTAAGAGAGAAATTGCAACCTCCAAATCATGCTTAACATTGTGTATGTAATGATGGCTTCCTGGTTTTCACAAGACCAGAACCCGTGTCTTGGAGTGAATGCAATTACTTTCTGGTTTACATGGGATCAGAACCCATGTCTCGGAGATTGCTTGTGCAATGCATCAGTAACGGCACAAGTGAACATGCCAAAAATGTCTGATGTGGGATGGTACTCATCAGTAATTTGGGTGTCGAATGGGGTCAATTGTGGGGTACATGAATATTCAGAAGCAGCATGTCCATTTCCTGTGCATTCATAATGGTATTTTGTCCTGTGTTGACATATTTTGTATTGAAACAGGAAGTTTGGAATGGAAGGGGGGCATATTGAAGGGCTTCCCTTTTTTTTTTAAATAAAGCTAATAGGTTTTAGTTTTAGCTTTATCTCTTCCTGTCAGGCTCCATAAGGACAAATGTAAGCACCATATAAGCACCATAAAAGTACTCCATAATAGTTCACCATCAATATGGTTGAATGTCAATATCAATCACTCCAAAAAAAAAAAAAAAAAAAAAAAAAAGGGTCTTTCTACTATAAAAAAAAATAAATAAAATACTGTCGATTTCAGAACTCAAAACTTGAAAGCAAGCTGCCAAAACACCTCCTTCTCTACATCTGTATATTAGTGATGTCACAAAGGATACTCATTAATTCATGACCGCCTCTAAAGCAAAAACATCAACGCCTACTTTACATCATCGCACACTTGGCCCCGACCACTGGGGGGTCAGTTCATAAAGAGAGAGTGAGAGAGCACGATATAGGCCTACTGCTCTACCTCTTGTTGTTTTGTGCCTAAACTGCTCAACAAACTGTTCTTTCGCCCGTGCTATTTTTAATTGTTGGTGTATATAAACACGCACTAGATGGACATCTCTGAACATTTTGATGAGTTTCCGGCAATGTGCACCTCAGTGCAGGATGATACTGGAAACTGGATGTGTGTACGTCTTCATTGTGCTTTGGACTATGTATGTGTCATTTGGATGTGTCTTCAGCATATTTCAGTGTGGATTGTTTTGTCAACTGATATCAGTGTGGATTGCTTGTGAACAAGTCATAAAATTATTCAAGCTTTGCCAAGGAATTGTCATTGAAAGATGGGGCAATTAAAAATACTATTGGACACGATTGAAAACGCAAGTAAACAGTTCCATTCATGAATATTTCAAATGTCACGACTGTTTGATAGTTAATGATGCTGACACGCTGTCTACACCGGGCGTGTCCATTGACGCGACACAACACAACGGCTTGAGGCTGTTTACATCGGGTGCGTCGACGCAAAATTTCTAAACCATTTATTTGTGTAGCTGGCAGTAGTAGCACCAGCGCAAAATGGAACGGGACACCTGTTTACTGTTGGCATGAAGCGTTGCAACTGACGCTTCCACGGTAGACAGCATTATTGATTATAATGGGTTCTATTGCTTTTGATGCTACTCTCGCATCCCATGAAGACAGGGTGTGAGTGTTAACAGTTGTGCTTGATATGAATGGTTTAATGCAATGTGTTGGATCTGTGTTATGTTTAAACCTTGAAATGTAGTTTTATAATATTGTGGGGTTGTTCATTCTCTGCCAGTTGAATTTCAAATATTGCTTTGAGAGGCTGCATGATGTTAGCCAATCAGAACAGTGGGCGTTTACTTTGACGTTTAAAGGAGGAGCTAAGGCCAAAACCGAGTGAGGGCCAGAAAGAGGGTGGAAAATTATAACATATTACTAAATTATGACTGTTTTGGTGAAAAAAAAAAAAACTTCATTAACAATACCAGTGGACCTCAGGGAAGATAATAAAACTATATATATATAAAAAAAGAGCATTTCATGACCCCTTTAAAGATGTCAAACCTGTGGCATAAGCACCATATTTAATTAGAGATTTATAGAAAATAGGAAAGATTATTATTGAATGATGAATAACATTTAGGTCTGGTATTGTTTCATTACAGAAGACACATAATAACACATGAGTCATATAGAAAATAATAGCATTCGCATGTGAAATAACATAAAGGTGGTCTAATATTTTGGTGAACTATTACTTAAAATAATATTATAAAATGATGGTTTTGCAATCTGTGTAATAAGCATTCTCTCTCAAGATCTGTCTGTTTTACACAACAGATTTGGTGTCATCTCGTGGGCTGGCCATCATTTTCACATTATATTGCTGCTGTTGTAGGAGATCATTTGGCAGAAATGGTGCAAGTGTACTTTGGGTAGGGATGTCTGCAGTTCTTAGTATAATCTGAATCACAATACACATACACTAAAATAACCTGTGGCCACTCATACAGCACAAGTCCTACTCGTACTCAAGTTTCCCATGGCAACTAGTATTGGGCAGTTGCCTTGTTACAAACCAGAAGTCTTCAGATTTACACACAAGAGCTACAGATTCCTTAATGTGAAAACAATAAAACAACAACAACTATTAAACAATTTATAAAGATTTATAAAGAAAACATTTAATGAGTTTTATAAAATAATATTTTACATTAACTTATAAAGACAAAGGCACATGTTAGGTAACTAGTATAATGTTCAAAGCAACAAGAGACGCAATTATCAATGTCTACAATTCAGATGAGGATCACCACTGTCTTCCCTTCAAGCTTCATTTTCAGAATTTATTTTCTTTTCATCTAATTTCAGGAAATCATGATTCATTTAATTTATGCTGGATAGAAACTTAATACATTTTTTGTGGCCATGTCTACAGAATATCCACTTTAACTTGTTCAAAGCTAACTGCACGAACGTGTGACAGCTGATCTTGATCAAACCTAGTTTGTATAAGAAGCATGCACAAAGCCAATTCAAGTGAAACAAGCATGAATCATTTCTGTGAAACAAAAACTATCAATGGATATGAAGTTTGTAAATGACATGCTCACTAATTGCTATTCTACACTTTTAAGAAATTTAAATCAAGTCATAATGATACAGAGAACCACTTCATTATGACCCCAGATATCTTCTCCATTAGCTGAAATACTAGAAGGCAAGTGAGATATCTCTCTCTTATCAGTTACCTCATAAGCCTAAGGGGCTTTTGGACATGGGCTTCTATCATCTATGTCTTACTATATACTGTGAGCTGCTGGCAAATGATCCACTTGAATCTGTGCTAGTACCATTGCTCAAGCAATCAGTAAATCTTATGCAAAAATCAATGTGTTGTAACCAGAGAGGCCCTCTATAATACCTGGAGAGTGCTATCTGTTAGCATTCTTATTCAACTCAGCTGGTGCAAATTTAATCAGAATACACTTTTGAATGGCAGCCAATGGAGAAAGTTGATTTTTGTCTGAATAGTGGTCGTGTCATTTAGCGTTAGCATTAGCATGGTGTAGTTATGGCACATACAATTAGGGTCTAACTGCCCATGCTTACCAGCCAAACCTTGAACCCTTGGGTGTAACCAACATATTGCAGAGAGAACCCATAACTGTGTCAAGGTCATTGATGGCGTCTCCACACTTGGTCTGTTTCAGGGGTCTGAGCGCGGTTTGCGGGATTTTTGGGCCATATGTGAACAATCCAAACGATCTCAGTTCTCTTAAAAGTGAACCGAACCGAGACCATCTCAGGAGGTGGTCTGAGTACGGTTTGCTTGCAGCCTGTGGTTCGGTTCGCTAATAACGCGCATTGTGAACACAAAGCACTCTGGGCTAACTTGATTTTCCCTTTCCCGTAATGCCAAACATGTTTGACCCTGAGAGGTAACCGTACCTGATCACAAGTTCACAAGTTGCTGATGAAAACTATGCAAGGTGCGTCCCAAACCACACACTTCTGCACTATTCTACGCCATTTTGTAGTGTAAGTAGTGTGAGTAGTACGTTTACACTGAAAATGCAGCAAAAAGAAGTGTACTTTAAGTACCCGGATGATGCAATTTTTCACCCGTCAACGGAAGGTGGAATGTTGGACACTTCATGCACTCTATGCACGCAGCTTATCATACATAGCGGAAGGGGCGGAATTACCTGGCTGCGCTGCTGGTGTGACAAAACCATTGTAAATAACGAAGAATGTAACAAAACTTCAGTGAATACAAAACCTTACAAATGTGAGTTGAATGCTTTACCACCACCTCAAGCTGTGTGAATATGTATATTGTTTGAGATACAAGTGTTAAACTGAGGTTGGCTAACGTGCTAAAGCTAGCGGCAACACAACTGTTAGAAGCAGAACGCTTCCGTGTAGTAAAAAATCTTTAAGTGTTCCATTTGGGACGATACTACACTTTGAAAATTCATACACTGCATGGCTGAGTGCATAGTATATTTTATAAGTGCATAGTGCTTTTACTGACACTACACTCAAAGCGCTTACTGTCATAAAACCAAGGTTATTTTTTCTAAGGTAAGGTTAAGGTTAGATTTAGGGATAGAGGTTAATGTAATGTGTCGGTGGGACTATAAATAAACACAAGAAACACACTGCAGTGATGCACATACTCTATGTTAGTATTTAAATATGGGTGCAAATAATATCTAAAATTATTTGCATCAGGGTGCAATTAGTATCTACTATTATATGCACAAGGGTAGGGGTGCAAATAATATTTACCACTACTTGTACTGGGTATAAATAGCATATACCATTGCAAATAACATCTGCCATAAATATATGCCTTTGTCACTTATCAATAATCAGAAACAATTCAGATGATTTTCCACCAATACCAGCATATTTTAAGATATAAATAGGGCTACTCAGTGCTTCACAGAACCCTTAAAGGGATAGTTCACCCCAAAATTATCTCATTATTTACTCACCCTCATGATATCCCAGGTGTGTATGACTTTCTTTCTTCACCAGAACACATTTGAAGAAATATAGAAAAATATCTTAGCTCAGTAGGTCCTTAAATGCAAGTGAATGGAGATTTCAGTTTTGAAGCTCCAAAAATCACAGACAGCATAAATGTCATCGACAAGACTCCAGCAGTTAAATTGCTGTCTTCTAAAATGATACGATCGCTTTTGGTGCGAAAAGATAAATATGACTTCCATCAGCTGTTAAATGATGAACGCTTCCATGTAGTAAAAAAATTTCCATTTGGGACGATACTACAAATTCATACACTTCATGGCTGAGTGCATAGTGTATAGTGTGTCGTTTGGGACACAGTTCGTGATATTTCATTACACAGAGCTACTCATGTTTTCTATATTCTAAACAGAAAAAATTCAAAAGAATATTTTGAAAATAATTATCTTAAAGGGTATAGGTTGCCAAAGGAACATGTTGCCAAGGCATCCGGTAGGCTATTGGGATACATCCTACATCCAAAAGCATAGGCAGCTGTTAATGGCTTAGTTGACAGTGTTTCTGAATCAATGTAACTCTTAACCCTTATGCGACCTTCGGGACATTTTTGTCTTTTTCATTTTTGTTTTTTTTTCGTGTTAATGCCAACGGCATACATTTACCAAATGTGTGTATTTTTTGGGGAATTTTGATATTTCAACCTCAGTTCCTATAATACATCTATAATACACTGTGTACACAAAATAGTTACACTCAGGACCTTAAGGACAAAAATGTCCCCATTGAAACCTATTAAAACTGCAATATTTAATCCCAGTGCTGTTAAAGCATAAAATCATGAATTCTATGATATTATGCTTTGATTCCAGAGTACTGGCTTCAAAATTGACATTTTTCACCAGATGGCGCCTGGTGTTTCTCTCATGTTTAGCCTATGGAGCAAATACATGCTTTTTTCCTATTTTCTGTTTGCTGTATTATAGAGCACTGCAGGCCAATTTAATAATTGATGCAGCTAAAATTGTGTGGGTGTGTTGGTATGGATGTCAAAGTGTGTTTTGAATGTGTGTAAAAAACAACAGTGGCATTATGTAAACAAACTGGCATTTAAAGGGTTAAAATTCTGAAAATGAATGAATATTTGGTAGTTATGATCAGGACTGATGTTGTTTAAAAAATGTACTCATTGAAAGTGGAAAATAATATTAATATATAATATTATTATGGCAGTTTTTTGACGCAGACATTTTTGTCCTCTTAAGGAACTTTTATTTATTGACACGCACAAGGGTTAAGAAAACTAGTCTCAGAACAGCACCTTACTTTCATCCTTTCTCCGTATACAGTCTCAGAATGCAGCATTTTCCAGCTTTTTTAGACAGAGCCACAGTGTCAGCTGTAGTTAGTAACTGAGTTAGTATAATGGCTGCTTTGGCAACAAAAAAATCAACCAATGGTGGATCAGTTAGAATGTAATCAATATGCACATAATCAGAAACACATGAATATGCCACAGAAATGTCTATAAGTACAGCAGTGAACAACTGTCCTTTGGATTTACCAGTGTTGTATCTGAGGACAGCTAATGAGGCTCTCATACCTACCAAACTGCACCAACATTTAGTAATTAAGCCGTTTTTCACCACGATTTTTCTAAAGTTATGCTGAAGTAATACCAAAGCTTTAAATAAGATATTGAGTGTTTATTTGTGACTGGAGAAGAAATTACGAAAGCAGTAACAGCCTCTTATGAAGATACAAAACTACTGACAAGAGCTGGCAAGACACAGGCAATCGAGAAGGATGTAACTTTACCTGCTGATAAAGCTATGATCAGTGCTGGAAGAAAACAAAATGTTAGTTTGACAAAGTTTCTTCATGAAGATGTGGATTTTGCGAAACATGATTTCTCATTGTCTGGTAATCGTGTAGGAAGATATGTGTTTGATAAGGTGATGCGGACTGTGAAACTCTATGTTGTGGATATTGGAGATGATTTTACATCACAGGAACCCTGCCTGATTTTCCTATGCTGGCCTATGCTGGGATTGATGACACAGACAGTTGTATCCTCTCTGACGGCTTCAAAATCATAAAAGCGACTGTCGTGGTCCTTCTGGAACATCTCATCAACAAAAGCTGAAAGAACTCTGTTTGGGCTGCGAGGTGGACCTTGTTGTTTGAACCTGAAGCCTATTTCTTTGATGCGTACTTTGAAGAACTGTCACGTAATCTGGTTAAACCAGGAATTAAACACATCATAGCTCAAGCATTGAGCCAATGTGGTTTGAGGATTCACCCCCAGAGGATTCAGGGGACGGTGGACACTATTATGCATGAACTGCGTGACGAAGTTTACATTGTGGAAAAGCTTCGTGAAGTCAGAGAGAAAGTTGTGAATATCAGCAGCGAACAGATTGTCTATGACGCTGTGGACAACTGGAAAGGCTCTTCACAAGTTGCCTGTGTGTGATACTGAAATGGGGAACACATGCTGTCTGACAGGACTGGCAAAGTGATTACTTAAACGTCATATTAGATGTGAGATGACCAACTTAATGTACAAAATCATTAATGACTGTGTTGATGTACCTGTTGCTGTAAACGAATAAGGTGTTGATCCCAAATGTTTAACAAACCTCAAGAAGCAAATGTCTATTGTAAGAGGCATGTCAAATGAGTGGACAGATATGATGCGTATGTGTATTCATGCGGGCGATCCAATTTGTGCAACTATCAGAAAAATACTAGACCTGGTGACTGAATGTGGCAGTTGTATTAGAATTGCTGACATAATCTGTATGTGTACGTATGTGACTGATTTATGTGTAATCACAGTGTCAAGAAATGACCAGACTGATGTTTGTGAAATTATTGAAACTCTAGTTGATTATATTCTTGAGAAAAACATTGTGATGTGTATAACATTTCTACAGTACCTCGATGCTGTATGATGCCAATGTTCTCTTTTACTGAAATAAAAACCCAAAACACTTAAACCATCTGAGTTATTCTTTTGTGGATACTGAAGTGACAATATGTCCGAAGAAATGAAAAATATTTATTACACACCTTCTAACCCGGGTTCTTTGGGAGGTAAAAAACGTTTAAAAGATGGTGTTTTAAAAGAAACGGTTGTTCGTTTAAACGATAAACACGTTTCGGCCTGGCTCGCCGGTGAGGATGCTTACACACTACACAGAACTGCCCCTCTAAAATACAAAAGGAATCAGGTTTTTGTCTATGGTATTGATATGCAGTTCCAGGCCGATCTAGTTGATATGTCTGCATACGCCAAGGAAAATGACAACAATCATTTTCTGTTGACGTGCATAGATCTGTTTAGTAAATATGCATGGACGTGTGTGTTAAAAAACAAGAGCGGCGCCGAGGTGACTAAAGCTTTTGAATCTATACTGAAAGAGGGACGTGTGCCACACAAATTACAGACAGACAAAGGAGTTTTTTAACAAGCATTTTCAAAGCGTGACAAAAAAGTACAACATCGCACATTTTGCACACGCCACAGAATTAAAAGCCTTTGCCGTTGAGCGGTTTAATAGAACCTTAACAGGTAGGATGTGGAGGTATTTAACAGCTACAAACTCCAAACGCTACATCGATGTACTTCAAGACATCACGGATGGATACAATGTCAGCTATCACAGAAGCATCAAGATGAGACCGGTTGATGTGAACAAAGAAAATGAATCTATGGTGTTTCATAATCTATATGGGTCTAGTAGGGGTTGCGGTGTCACCCCATAATTTAAATATAAAGTTGGTGACATTGTTAGAATTTCTAAAGTAAGAGGCCCATTCACAAAAGGGTATGAGGAAAACTATACGCAGGAGTTTTTCACTATAACAGTGTGCATCCCACGTGACCCACCTGTCTACAAGTTGTGTGATTATGACGGCGATGTCATCGACGGTGTTTTTTATGAGGAGGAATTACAAAAAATTTTAGACAAGAAGAAACAAGGCCGTAAAACGTTAGTGATGGTTCGCTGGCTCGGATGGCCTGCAAAATTCGCATCATGGATCGACCAGAAAGAATTGGTTGATGTACAGAAGCCATAAAAACAAAAGACCTACATAGGTAGCACACATTCATGTAAAAACCAACCATGACTGAGGGTGGATTTTATGTCACGCTGCCCTGCAACACCTCGTTATCTGTTTATCCGGAAAACCGCATATATAGTTATACAACCAGGTTAGCGAGAACTAGAAACCTAAAAGGAGAATGGCAAGTTGGATTGATCGAATTTGAATATCCTGTGTCATGTTATACATTTAATGAGGAAGATGCTACGTTCATTCTTAACTATGGTGAAACAACGGCGACAGATAGTGAGAAACACACCACCGACTATTCTGTTGAAGGCAAAGAGATAGAAATTTTCATCAGCAGCGATCAAAAGATATCAAATGTACCTTACAGGTTAAAGACTGGATATTATGATGACATTGTTTTTTTGATCAGGGAGATCAACACAAACCTGCCATCGTGGGTGAGTCTTGGTTATGACCATGTTAAAAACAATGTGTTTCTGAAAGCCCCTCCGAAGACGTCACTGACATTTTATGGAAAGTTGGCTAATATTTTAGGATTAAAACCAGGGGTTGCTATAGAAACTGGTAACCAAACTCATGAAAATCATAGTGTTGGGTACAAGCCTGTGACGTATGCGCCCTATCAAGCAGACATAAATGGGGGGTTCTACAGCATGTATATCTACACGGATATTATAGAATATCAATCAGTTGGTGATCATCATGTTCCGCTACTAAGGTGTGTACATACAGACGGTGAGAATAACAAGATTGTTAGTGTTAGATACGACAGACCGCATTACGTATCAGTTAATAAATCGTCCGTCACTGAGATAACCATACAAGTGACAAGACGTACGTTTCAGTTACGGGAAGGTGTGCTAAGCTACACTTTAGACCTGTGAAACAATTTGTTTAAAAATGGCATATTTCAACAATCACAATGCCAACCCCATACGTTATGTGGCCTATTACCAGAATCAAGCCGGCAATGGACTCCCCGGCTATGCCGGGGGCAGGGTTATGTAAGGAACTGGTTTGGGGGGAATGTTTAGAGGATTCTTTAGAATGGCTATGCCATTGCTAAAACGAGGATTTAGCATAGCCAAGCCACATCTTAAATCAGCTGCAAAAAACATACTAAGTGACGTTGTTAGCAACACATTATCACAGTCTTTTAATAACAACAGTACTCAAGACGGATCCGGGCTAATGGTGATGGCTTGCAAAAGAGCATCTAGGCCACCAGGGGTGCGGAGGAGTGGCCAAACGCAGAAGAAAACAAAACATACACCTAAGAAAGCGTCAGTCGTAAAATGCAAGCGCAAGGAGACAACAAAACATGCTACATCAAAAAGACCAAAGAGCTCTGTTAAAACAATATTTTAGATCATGGCTTTACTACACAACATGTCAGAAGAGTGTTTAAAAACCGAACTGGATCTGTTCACAGTGCCATTGACTCAAACTGCTATTGAAAAAAATACTTATATAGAAGTACCACCATTACCAGCGATATCGGACTCATCACCTTTGGAGTTTTTTATCACGGGGACTGGAGAGGATTATGTAGACCTAAACAACACATTGGTGTTTTTGCATCTCAAAATCACTAATGCTGATGGCACAGATATTGCAGATGGAGCCCCAGTGGGTCTTATTAATTATGCAGGGGTAACAATATTTTCACAAGTGGATGTGTCGCTTGGAGATCGTCTTATATCTAATATATGTGCAGAGTTCTAGCACACATCCTTAATCGATGCATAATAGAATGTCTTACCAATTATGGTAAAGATGAAACACTTTTCTCTGCAGGGCTCTTTTACAAAGACATGGCTGGTCATATGGATGTGGCAGACCCTGCTGTGGTAATCGCGGTCTGACAAAGAGAGCGGCTTTTACCAATGCCAGTAATGTGGTTGAGCTACTCGCTCCCGTTCACAGTGATATTTTCTTTCAAGAAAAACTGATGCTTAACGGGGTGGACATTAAAATTCGCATGACGAGAGGTAAAGATGAATTCAGCTTGATGAGGAGCGACGCTGTAGCCTATAAACTAAACATCCTGTCAGCCTCGCTATTTGTGAAAAAAGTGTCTGTATCACCAGCTGTGAGATTGGGGCATGCACAAGCACTGCTCTCAACAACTGCCAAGTACTCCATCGACAGAGTGTGCCTGAAAAACTTCTCAATTCCGGCAGGCTCACATGTCTGCAATCAAGAAAACGTATTCTTAGGAACTCTACCAAAATCTGTTGTTCTAGCGATGACTGATAATGATGCGTTCACAGGATCCTATAATAAAAACCCATTTGCATTTATAAACTATGACCTATAATTTTTGGCCATTTATCTGGACAGACAACAGCACCCAGCAAAGCCTCTGCAGCCTGAATATGAAAGTGGTTCTGCAGTGCGGGAATTTTACCAGTTAGCGTTGGCTTCTGGAAATCATCTTAAAAATCAGGCTCTATCTATTGATAGGGAGGACTTTCTGCACGGCTATACCCTCTATGCATTCAATTTCACACCAGATGAGGAGTGCAGTCAGCACATATCGCTTATCAAGTCTGGAAATATTAGACTAGAAGCACGGTTTAGACAACCGCTACCCCGAACGATCAGCTTAATTGTTTATGCCATATTCGACAGCATCATCGAAGTGTCAAATTGCCGACAGATCCTAGTCGATTACTATTAATATGTAAAAATGGACACTGTCCAGCTTACGACTATCATGGTTAAGATCTCATGCAACATCCATTTTCTCTGTGTACTCCCGTGTGACTATCTATCAAAAGACCCTTTAAGAAAATTATCATCAATGGTTATAATCAACACACATCCTTCAGGACTCCCAGGTGAACACTGGTTAGCCATCTACATAAATGAGGATGGTGTGGGGTTTTTTTGACAGCTTTGGTAATATACCAGATTACCCCCGTTTTCCGCCGATTATCAAAAACTTTCTAAACCGCAATTCTAGTGTGGTACAGCATTCATCAGTGCAAGTCCAAGATTTTTCATCAGAGACTTGTGGTCAGCATTGTGTGTTCTTTCTCTACCACATGGCAAAGGGGTATGATTATGCTTATGTGTTGAAGCTGTATACCAATGATTTTATTAAAAATGACAAAAAGTTGTCAGCTTTTGTGAAAAAACTAAAACTAAAACAATCTCATTGTAATGAAAATGTTTTCAAGTGTGTTCAATGTGTTCAGACAGGTGAAATGTTTATGTCTTATGCTTAATATTTCCAATAAAACAACTAAAGGACAGAAATTTCTTCTTTTGACTCTTTATTATACATACAACACATTCAACAATACAGATAATAACAAGATCAAAACATGAGAACACAGAACATACAAAACTCTGAGATTAAAAACTTAGCTACTGACTCTGGTCAAGAGTGTGTGAAATGAATACATGTCCATCTGAATAATTTGAATGTGTTGATGGTGAACTCGGGTGTACTCTCTGTTTCTTACTCTTCTTAGATGAGCTGGTTATAGTCGGTGTCGATTTGGTTTTGAAAGAGTTAATTGCATGTCTGACATAATGATTTGGTACCGTTGAGTATGGTATGTTTAAAGTAGCAAAAGCCTCCAGAAACTCGTTCCATCCAACAGGTCTCCGTGCATCAGCAATCTTTTGTGAAGCCGTGACACCTTTAACTAAATCGAGCATGTGTGAACCAGGGATTGTTCTACATTTAAACACAAACTCGCCCGACTCAGCCCAAGAAGTGACATCTTTAGTTTTAGACATTTTATCTAAAATGTAACGAACGTTTTTTACACTCCTCTGTGGAACATTCTTTAAAATGTCATCCACAACATTATCTAAAACATCCTGGACACTTACGCCGACCGTCGTGGGTGGGTCTTCTTTTTCTACGTGGTCAGGCTGTGGAAGGGTTAATGTTAATGTGTTGGTTTCCCTATCCCCTTGTCTAGCAAGCGTTAAAAATCGCTGTAAAGTATTTGTGTACAGTTTTGCCTTTTCATAATTGTCCAAATCAGATCTGTGCAAAATACTTCTAATAGTCATGTCCAAATCATTCTCCACAACCTGTTGAATAGACTCGTGGGGGTACCAGTCTTTAGTTTATCCAATTGATGCTGTGGAACTAAAAACATCTTCTCTGCATACTCCATCCCCAAAGTTATCTAGAAGCAACCAAGCTGGAGATAAAAGGGATTGCGACGCTTAAGAGGGGCAGAAGAAATCCACCCTGCTGGTTTATCAGCCGTCTCTTTCTTTTAACCCCAATCTTCTTATCTGCAACAAATTTGATCTCGCTTTTTCTCCTTCTTAGCTTCTGGTATTGTTGTGACGTGGGTGGTATATTGCCATAGAGCACATTAAGAGCTACTTCACACAATGTCACAATGAGCTCGTCTGTGGCAGACTATAAAATAACCCGTCTCTGTTTGGGTGTTGCTTTTAATAATAATTTTAAAAGAGGCATGTTTCTACAAATTCTAGCTGACATTTTCACCGTCCAACAGTTTTTTTTCACTACCTTCTTTTCTGGAGGTATACTACAGGATGTGTTGAAAGTAAATCTGTTCTGAGCTGATAGTGTTCGGGTGTTTATGTTTTATAATCAATCATCAGGTATCCGAAAGGTTTGTTGGTTGCATCTTGATAGAATTCCATAAAAAAATTTGTGTTCCCGTGGTACATTTGCCTTCCTAGTACATTGGCCTGATTGGTATCTCTGGGGTTTTTAAACAACATCAGATAATTTGTGTTTAAGCTGATGGTCCTGCTGGATTTACCCTGGCAAAATAAATTCTGTACAATATAAATAGCACTAAGATTTCTGTGGTGAACATACTGTGTGAACACCTTCTCCAACTCATTGCTTCCGCTGGCCTCTTTCATCAGGTCATCAAGGATCAGTAAATTAGTTTTGTTGATGGGGAACAAATCATCATCATTCAGAGTCTGTGGTAGTCCTTCAACAAATTTAATTTTGTACATTTTCAACAATTTGTCATACAATGGCTGCCAACAATCATAAATATACACAATATTTTCAGTTTTTTTAGAAATGAACCATACAGCATTTTGCAACAACATTTTTACAAAATATTACTTTCATGAGTTTGAAGGGCCACTTATCACACATGAAAATGGATGCTGTAATCTGAAATCAAAACCATCTGTGTCTCACACACCCCTATGTCCAAAATGATTGTCAGAATCCATATGGGAGCATGGTGAAATCAGGGAGCAGCACACGTTTGTTGTACAACACCTTAAACTATTTAACGACTGACCTGTTGTGTAGTGTGAAGTGTTTTTTATTTCTCACAGTAGTGTCGGTGTATGCCAGTATATGCCGACTATTATCTTTCCCCAAGACATAGTGATTAACAAGTCCAATCAGAGTGTCTAACCTAATGGCTTTTGAGTTTACAGCACTGAGAATGATACCCTTGGCTTTCATGCAGACCTTACCCTTAGCAGTGCGGTAGCCGTATGTTTTCGGGCCCACTGAACAAAACTCTACAATGTGATCCCCATCCCCAACCTCATCAGTCAGA
The DNA here is from genome assembly GCF_019703515.2 of Myxocyprinus asiaticus. Taxonomy (NCBI): domain Eukaryota; kingdom Metazoa; phylum Chordata; class Actinopteri; order Cypriniformes; family Catostomidae; genus Myxocyprinus; species Myxocyprinus asiaticus. The sequence continues at coordinate 33,653,245 of NC_059373.1, forward strand.
TTACCGATGTAAGGCCCCAATGGAGGCTTCCAGGCGCCATCTCTAGAAGTAAAGATGACACTGTCTGTGTCACTGTACAACAGCCTATTCCCAACTTATCCATTAGCTCATACAGTTCTAGACGTGCATGTGCAGTTGTAAATGCACCAAGAAAGACATTAATGTCACGGGTCTGACCACCTTTCCCATCCGCGTAACACCACTGAATTAGTGCAACAGTGTCTGACAGGAACGAGAAGTGTTTAATGTCATAACCATCACCAAAAATGTGCTGGGCAAACTGTTCAGGGTCTGAAAGTAGTTCCGTACATGGAACATTTTCGCGCATAGAGAATCGTCCCCAAAGTGAGTTCAGCAGAAGTTTATTAATAGACCACTGTGCAGGGTTCAGACTTATCTTGTCAAGATTCAGTTTGATCTCCTCTTTCTCAAAGTAATCATCGATGTAAGATTCTTTGTCTGCATCTGTCACAACGTGCGTGGGGAATCCACTGGCCTCTTGTTTGTACTGTAAAAATGTTTTTACATAATCACAAAACAAGGTTTCTAATCGTTGCGGGAAATGCCATACCTCGTCCACCTTCGTTACATCATAACCCTTCTCCACAGCCTTTAACAGTTCGATACTGACCCAGCAGCCTGAAATACCTCTTTCCTCATCAGTGTGTCTACACGGGGTGGTCTGATTCTGCTGATCCGCACATGTACGGCAGAGCAGAAACATAAGCTTGCCACCAGTCCTATAGGGAAGGACGGGGTGAAGCAGTTTTCACGGGGGCAGTACTGTGGCTTTGACAAATCCATAATAATTTTCAAGAGGTTCAAAATCCTTGAAAAATATCTGGGGGTGTCCTATGGGGTAGCATTTCTTGGCCTGGCAAAAGGGGTACAAATTTGTGAAATCGACATATCGTATTTTTTCACAATTGTCAGCTTTATGATACATCTTGCATGCATTTGTACGACCACCAAATAGAGCGTTGCATGGTTTCAATCTTTCAGGATGTGTATAAGTGGCCATAAATGCCATCACATCAACATCAGTCTGTTTAGCAATGTTCCAAGCACACTCCCACATCACTTCTACCTCCAACCCATATGCATGGTTTAATGCATGCTGAATGTCTACGCCGCATGTTGATTTAACATATTCAAGCCATTCAATGGAAATGTTTGAGTATGTCTTGTTCTGACTGGTGTACGCCTTGTTATGGGTCAGAGCTAGAGTGTCTTTTGGTAGGAAGTGGGTTTTATACACTGCCATACAACATGCTGCTAAAGTGGTGCATCTAAACGGATCAAGTTTGGTACACTGTATGAATTCATCGCGGTACTTCATGCAAGCCTCCCTGAGCAAAACAACATCATTCTTGCCATAAATAGCAAGTTCTTTTTTAAAATCAAACACTTTACCTGATACTGTAACATACCACTCGTTAAACAGAGCCCTTTCTTTGTCAGACATCGTCTCATAGCCGTAGAAATGCCTGTCCAGGTATGGTCCTATGTAATTCTCATTTTCGAATCTGTTGAAATCGTGCGGAAAATAAACTTTCTCTGCGCAGGTTAGATTTAACGCAGCAGATGTCATGGACAAACGCATAGGGATGAATGAATAACTATCATTAAAGCGCTGCTTGAATGTGTTGTCATACATTAAAATTATCCGACATTCTTGCATCGTGATTTTAAGTGTGAGCCCTGCTTTTGTGAAATATTCCAAAAGTATAAAGTTATCAAAACCAGAAACATTGTGGGCAATCCATGCGAAATTCTGATAACGTGGATGTCTAAACCTTTTAAGTCATTCAAGTCAAGTCATTCTATACAGTCTGGACCAGCGGCTGTGAACTCATCCCCTTTAAATGTAAAGGCGTAAATGAAGTTTGCAACGTGTTTACCATTTACGTATTGCATCTCAAAATCACAGAATATGTACTTGTCGCTATGTGCCTCGAGCTTTATTGGTTGTATAAAGCACTGATGTACACTGTCATTAATCAATTCCTCGCCACAATGGATACACTGATCGGCTGCACACATGTGTGTTTTGGAGTTGGCGGCACTGACATGATAACGTCTATTACATTTTTGGCAGTATTTTGTAACAGCACACTGTGCAAGCTGTTGACCTAATGGTGGTTGCTTATGCGCGTCATAACAATAGTCAGATTTGCAGTACCGCAAACAGTCGCTGCATTTCTTTGTTTTGACGGGGTACTTATAACAATCAGGACCATTGCAGATATCACAAACGTATTTGCAATGATGATCTCTATGGTTAGTAAAACCGTGGTAGCAGTAGTCACACACATATGGAGTACCTATGAACGCATTCAGCTTCTTAATCATAAAATAGTGGCCATTGTGCAGGTACAAGAACACTGTCTTGTGATGATGAGCGTCATTGGACGTATACTTCTCCAACACACCAGTGCATGACCTATGGAAGACCACTATTTTAATGTGTAACATCCATTCAAACCATGTGATATCATTAAACGCTATCTTATGCTGTTCTGAATACCCCACCATCTTCTGCATCACCGCTGCTATAGGTTCTAGATCTGTGTGTGGTTTTTGAGGGTTTAGAAAATGTGCCAAGCAGATTGCAAAACACAGATTACTTGATGTGTTGATCGGGCAGAACAGATTCATCCTGTTTCTGGTGATCACTTCGTTATGGGCAAGATCACGTATTTTTCGATACACACCCCCTTGTTTACTCCTTGCTATAGTCACATTTAGATCCAAACTATCATCAACCCGCACTTCAGAGTTACTTTGCATTATCTTTTCAATCTGATTTGTGAAGACATCCACACTGTAATCGTTGCTAGGTGACAAGACAGTGTTAACATCAGTGGTTAGACTAGGACCTCTCAATGTTATGTTAATTAACCCGTCATCCCCAGCCAACAGTCTGGAAAATGACACTATTTCGGACAAATTATCATGCAAAAATATAGCGTAGGCTGCTAAGTCTGTGGCAGATATCACACACAGATTTATACGCCGACGTATCTCCAAACTATTGAATCTGAGTCTCGGGACCACAGTATAACCACCAATGTCACCACCCTCTTTTACAAGTATGTCAATATCAGTGGGTGTTAATCCCATATTTGGTGCTGTAGGATCAAATGAATGATACGGATGGTTATCTGTACCCTCACCCACCTGGTGAGAATTGAAAACACTGTCTAATGCTGAATTTGGATCTGGTTGATCATCTGACATTGATCTCACAATGTTTAATAATTCTAGCAATGTACCAGTTGTAGACTCAGATCTATTCATCTCTTCCATTGTCTGAATTAAATAGTGCAGCAACACAGAAACATTGCTCATTTCAAGGGGGATCTCACTGTCGTCGCATCGCAAACCTAGCTGCTGGCCCCTGATCACAACCATCTGACTCCCGACAATGTTTTGCCATTTTTAAATCAGATCTTTTTTTATTTAAACCACACTTAGGGGTGTACACTTAAAATAACTAAGGATACAACTAAGGAAATAAAACTAGACCCATACAGTAAAAACAAAAACAACACCGAAAACATCAACTATTACAAACAAACTAAAATGACATACAGTGGGAATAAATGTTGAAAAAATAGATGGTATAAAAAATATACAGTTAAAAAATAAAGTTTTTACAACTCACCCTAGTTTCTTTATAAGCATGAGTACGACCTGCTTTAATAAGTCCGTTGTCAGGTTTTGATCGCGGGCTGCTCGTTGGCTCGCCCCACCATGCAAACGCTGCATCGCTATCTGCATCTGTAGTGTGGCCGTAACAGACTGTTTATAATAAACCTGCTTCTTCTCAAAGGTATCCAAGTGCTCCTCAATGGTGTTAAAACGTCCCTCAATGGTCTTGAAACCTTCCTGTATCAGTCCGATTATGTGTTGATTGTCTATAACGGGATGTGATCCCCATCTGTAAGCCTCCTGATTTGAAGGCAGAGCCTCAGGGTCGGAATCTGCTGCAGACACCATGCGTTCATTGGATTGATCATCCCGTTGTGTTTCTTTAGGTACCTGGGAAAATGCACAGGCGTCCCACGATTCTATCAGTCCATCACCCCAGCTCCGAACATCATTTACATCGGGTACTGCATGGTCATCCACAACCAGCTCTGTGAAAAAAAAAAGAGTTAGGGAGGATATATGAATTAGGAAAAAGATAAAATAATGTTTTTAACATATTTATTTATGTAGGCTTTAAGAAGTCGTACATATTGTTATACTATTTAAGACTTCAAGCCAACATCAATGTTTGTTCACAAACTTTAGCATCTAGTTACACACACACACACATACCAGCTGATGCTCTGAACGAACGTCTTGACCGTTTCCGTTCTGGTGTCTGTGGTATGAAATCAATATCTCTCACACCCCCATCAACCGGAACGTGCACTTGGGCGACCGTAAACGCTTTACGTTTGAGTCTTTTCTTTGTTGCAATGCCACGGCTGCTAGCCCTCAACGTGTGATTTTCGCTTCCAGTTCTTGTTTCTTGCAGATCTTGTTTTCAAGCTTTGATAAACCTTCTAAAAAAAAAAAAAAAGAACACATAAGAACGTTTTAAACAAATCCAACAAATCATGTAAATAATGCTGCATTACAAACACTTACTGAGCGGCGGGATGTTCGTACTGTCTCGCGGAGACGCACGCTCTAATGCTGAACCATGCTCTGGATTCGGCCCTGCTGGTAAATATTAAAAATATGATCATTCTACACATTCACAACACACTATACGTAGACATGTAATGTATATAATTAGGTATACATACCACTCGCATGGTTCAGGAATTGAATTACCTCAACAATGTCAGAAAAGTCTAAATCATCCACAGCACCTGGAGCGTTAGAGATCCTGTTTAAGCATTGCATCAGAGCCGTGACTCACGTATAAATAAATGTTCTTAATAATAATAATATGAGACAATAAAACACACTTACTGTTAAGATAGACAGCCATCTTCTCTTGAAGTACGATTACGTTTCAAAATAACAAAACTTGCCGGAAAAAAGTAATTTGAGAACGAAGATTCACTTATACCTCCCAGACGCTAATACAACTGTATGGTTTGATACTGACCTGTGTGTCTGACACCACATGTATGCATTGGGGGGGGTATAAACTGTGAAAAGCAGGGCTCACACTTAAAATCATTAACATAAACACACCATAAACAATCATTGACATCTGTCGACTGGGCAACACATCCCTGGAAGATCATGTCCAAACATGTTCTTTAACATGTCCGGACTATCTTCTACCTGACAATCAGGGGTGACAGGGGGGTCATTAATTACGTTACACATACCTGTCAATCAAGGGTGACGGGGGTCATAAATCACATGTCATAAATCAATCAATTTGACATTTTGACACATAGTATAGGTTATAACTACTTATCATGATCGTTCATTGCTGCTGCCATGTCCGAGTACCCGAGTTCTCGAGTACTCGTGCCCATCGCTATTTCCAGTAGTACTGCTTGGAGCCTTGGACAAAATGTGTGGGACTTACGCTAAACTGCTAGTGTTGTCAAATGTACTAAACTACATTTAAGTCGGTACTAAAATAAAAAAGATCTAACGATTCCAATGTTTCTGCATACCAGTAGTACCGAGCGCTGACTCTGTCCGATACCAGCACGCAGTCTGACTGACACACGACAGTTTTAAAATGCTCACAGGCTTAATTTGAATGTGTGCTCTATTACTCCTTTTACACTGAAATGGACAATTAATCAAAGTGACATGTGCTTGTGTGATTTACTGTGGATGATTTGCGTACTTTATATGAATGTATAAATCCGACCGCTCAGACACTAGAAACTGCACAGACATTGAGAATCATTCATGTTGTATGACATGACAGAGCACTTATCCATTGTGAACAATGCAGCACATGTAAAATATATATTTATATAATTAAAATCACAGCATTTGCACTTTAATCTCAACTCAACTTTATTTATATTGCATTTAAAACAACAGAGCTGACCAAAGTGCTTCACAGTGATAACAATTTAAAACATAACATTTCAAAATTACCACATACACAAACACCAGTAATCTAAAATACAAACACTCCAAAACTGTGTCCTACATTTCATCTGTCAAACTCAAAGGACCAGTGTAAACAGATGAGATTACAGACCTGACTTAAATGTCTTCAATGATCATGCTGGACCATGTCAAACTGTTTATCTGGAAAAGTGAAGCATCCAGGAAAAAACACACGTCATAATAAAAGAAAGATTCAAAATAAAAGCTAGATGTTTGAAATTGAAGAAATTAAATAAAAAAAATAAAGAAAAACATATTACAACTGTATAGTACAATTTAATATTTTCTGTAATAACAACAACAACAACAACAATAATAATAATAATAATAATAATAATAATAATAATAATAATAATAACAATAATTCATCATTTTATCACAAGCAAGACAGCTGTTGAATAAAAGTTTGGCAAAAAAAAAAAATGCAATGACATGTTAAAAAGTTCTATTTTCACTTATTAAAAGTTTTAAGAATTAATTGAATATACCATTTTGATTATTAAATTAAATTAAACTTTAAAACATGTTCTGGAAAATAATTATTATTAAACTATAATTATTAAAAATAACTAAACTTACGTGTTCAATAGCACATGATCATATTAGCATATTTTTGTGTGGTATCAAAATTGGTATCGAGAACAGTAAAATTTCACTGGTATCGGTACCGACTACTGAAATTTTGGTGCGGTGACATCACTAACTCCTGGTATTGCAGGTGTCGGGTGATCCAATCTCAAGTGGTCAGTTCTAAATACAGGTGTAAACAGAATCCAAACAGAAACTGATCCATCCATCCGTTTTGTGGAAAAATCCATCTTGTGATCCGATCACTCAAACCACATTCAGAGGTGGATGAAAATGCATGTGACCACAATGCATTGTAGTGTAAATGGTAATCCATGATGCATTACGGAAAGAAGAAAAAAAAAAACCACCTCATCTGCCAATCATCCATTACACTAAATCAAATGACGAGAACTTCGTCCATGATATAAACATGCAGTGACAGATGATGTAAAGCATGCTCTTCTGAAGTTCATTTAATACAGGTAGTCAAAAAAAGTTTGTGGAAGAAGCTGTAAGAATAATGAGCTATAACAAGATTTATCCATTACAAACATGGCTGTTTTCCTTATTATACTGTATATCACCAGCTTCTCCCACAGATAGGAGTGGAAAAGTTCTCACTCCTCTTTTTCACTTGCTTGATGAGGTAAGAGAATTTCTTGCAGATTCTAAATTCGACTTAGCATACCGCCACTGTGATTTCATATGGCTCTGCAAGTTGGCCTACTTGGCTGACATTTTCAGCCAGTTGAATGGTCTCAATCTGAGCCTACAAGAAGAGGCGGTCACCATGGTTCCTGTTCACTACAAAATAGAGGTCACCAAGAAGAAACTAGATCTGTGGGGCAAAACATTGACCTTTGAAAATGTGTCTGAATTTCTGTCAAAACAGAAGCTATGATAGTCCCTGTCCCTGCTATGACAGAACACCTTTAAAATCAAAAAAATTCTACTTCCCTGGTCTCTGCTGACTTTGATAGAAAAAAAAAAGTTCCTATAATTTCCATCTGGAAAACCACCTTTCTACACATTTCTTAATCACTGTCAGTTCCACTCTGCCTGTCCTTGCTTTTTACCAAACCTACCTATCATTATTCACATGATAAAAGCAGAACTATGGTGGCCCAAGGGGTGCACAGCACAACAAAATTAGCAAAGCAAGTAATAGCTGAAAACACAACTGAAATGAACCACAGCACAACGAAATTAAGCCACAACGCAACTAAGTTTAACCACAATACAACAAAATTAAGCCATAATGCAATGGAAAAGCCACAGCAAAATTAAGCCACAACACAACAACATTAAGCCACATTACAACGAAATTAAGCCTTTTCTTTTCTGATAATTTTGTTGTTTTGCGGCTTAATTTTGTTGCGTTTTCATCTTTTATTTGCTTTGCTAATTTTGTTTTGTTGTGCACCCCTGGGCCACCGTACAAAGTTGCCATATAACTGCTTATTTTGGAACTTGAACTGAAGTACTTCATTTAAAGACCTGATATTTGATTAGCATTGGGCATCAATGAGACCAATCTTGCTGAATGAAACAAACAAATAAATAAATAAAGGCTCAAAGAGGTTCCATTAATTTCCTGAAAATACTGACATCCCCTCTGAGACTGATATCATTGTTAAAAGTTTAGTTTGAAATCCATGACTCACACTATTCATCTAGCGTGTTGTGTTCTAGTAAGGAAGAAAACATTTATTTATTTTTTTACAACTGTTTGATGAAGAAAAAAATTGATTACATATTTTACATCAAACCTGAACAGCATATCACATAATAATTTACTGTAATGCATATGTACTCATACAGAGCTTGTTATGCTCTGTGTACAACTGTAAAAAAAAATTTCCTGGTTTGAGGGCATGTTTATAACAACTTTTATTGAAAAATGAAACTTTCTTAATACTGCATAGCTCCGATTACTGCTGATCATGAGTCAGAACAAGGCTCATTAATGAAATGTAAAACTTGTGTGACGATTTAAACCAACCAACCAAGCATAAGCATTTAAGCCATTGGATAGGCACATATTGAAGGAATCCAAGTCATAGTGACACAGACATTGGTTGTCCACAATAGGTTGCCATAAATCAGAAATAGATACATGGAACTTATAGCAAAATAAACCACATTACTACTTTTTAAATGCTATAATAGTTTTTTTAAGTAGGCTATACATTTTTACTACATTTCCCATTTCATCAACAACTTTTAAACATAAATTCACAATCTGTTACATGTAATACTATAAAGACATAGTTAAGATACTTTTAATTTGGTGAATTAAAAATGCATTAAACATTATACTTACTCTGCAGCCCAAATGGTAAAAATATTTTTGCATCAACATGCAGTGTGTACACTGGCACACACACACACACACACACACACACACACACACACACACACACACACACACACACACACACACAGGCTTGTTTTACTATATAAGTGAGGACTTCTCATAGACGTCCACTGATTTTATTGCAGGCTAATGATATTTTCTATGTCCTAACGCTCACAGAAACCTGTGCACATCAGTAGATTTAAAGCTAAACATGATTTGGCCGATTTATGGGCCTTTTTTTCTAGTGTGGACATTTAAACAACAGACATTTAAAATGCTAAATATTTATAGTGCATTCAATACTGTTTTTCAATTCAGTTCATTCCGGTAGCTGTCCAGTCCAAAAGTGCTGAAACTTTGGCCAATATGCCCACAAGTTTGTCTTCTCAACATGAAAATAATGTATAAAAATTGACAGGCATGGAAATTGCATGTAACCTTGTCGAGGCACCGAAAGTTTTTAACTATTACTTAATTTAATTAAATAAATAATGATGGCTTTGGAAAAACAAGGTTTCAGATGTTTTGACGCAAGAAATGCATGTATCTGAATGCTCACGATGTGAATAATCAAAAGGGGCTCTCGCGTAGTCTAAAGTGTTGTTTCTTTGGCTGAAAACTGAACAGATGCACACAGAACAGGATTAAAATGATTATAGTTATGTTTTTCAAAGAAGGCCAACATTATTCTGTATCATGCGTCATGTAAATTTAGACCTATCATGTCGCATAAGCAAACTGCTGAGACTGCCTACTGATTTCAAGGTGATTTTTAAAAAATACTTTCTTATCCTCTGAAATAGTGTGCAATGGCTTTCCAATGATCAAAATATATTAATATAATATTTAATTTATTAATTTAATTGATCAACATTTCCTGCATCAGATTCTCATTTAAAAACAGGCCACCAAATGCAGGGGTGTAAAGTTACGAATTACAAATACTCACGTTACTATAATTAAGTAGTTTTTCACAGGAATTGTACTTTTTTAAGTAGTTTAAAAATTGTATACTTTTACTTGAGTACATTTTATGTGCTGTAACTGTACTTTTAATGTGCTATTTTCCCACCCTCTGTGTTCGCTACTTCCCTGTCCTGATTTTATTTTTATCTATCAACATGATTGGCTAGGGAGAGTCTCGTGACTCCTGGCAAATCAAATCACACGTAAAAAACTTGAATGGCAGCTGAAGATCGGCGCCAACTATTATGGATGTGGAGGATGCCTCAAACACAGTTTACAGCTGAACATAACTGGCCACACCTGAAAGGGCTTTTCGCAGTGAAAAAGGCCAATTGCTTGACTGTGTCATGTGAGTTTAACTTGCTCAAGCCAGATATTAGCATTAATCCTGCCATATCGAGGTAAATTTCATATTTCTGCTTTCTATATTCTGTGTGTCTATAACATAGCCTGTAATTTAGCAATCTATCACTGAGATTATTGGGTTGATGTGAGAGATTAAGGCAATGTTATCAATAGAGCTGGGTGATCAAACAATCTTGATGTTTATCTGAAAAAAATAGAGAGATGTCCTTGATATCGATGATAAACTTTTGAGTAATTTTCTATATTTAGCCTATATTCTACATCTAGACCAGGGGTGTTCATTACATAGATCGCAATAGCAAGACAACCACTGGTTGATCTAGATAAAATATAAAAGATTGACTTTTTATTTCCTGACGTCTGTAGCTGCATGCTGTTTGACTGACAGGCGGCTAATGTTTGTGTGCTAATGCGGGTACGTGCCTAAATGATCAAATACACTTTATAATTCCATCAATGCCCGTCTTGGTGAGGTATTAATGTAAACGCAGTCGGTTTGGTCTAAAGTGAATGTAAACAGTGGGACAAAAAGCGTATTTGCATCAAAATGTCAGACTTGAAGTGTACATGTAACCGAATTGAGCACTGTCTAGTAGGCTATGTCATAAAAAGGTTATTAACAACAATAAAAAGGAAATGAGAAAACCACTCACTACTTTTGGATGAATAACTTGAGTAGCTTTAAAAGTATTAATGTATAGAATAAATGTAATAATAATATTTTTAATAATATTGTTATTTTTATTTTTATTTTTATTTTTTAATATAATACCAACCCCTGATGTAGAGAGAGTGTTAATTTGTATAATAAATTACCAGGAAAATAGAGATGATCAAATATTTTTTAATTATGCTTAGTCTTTATCATGTTTTTTCTAATGCCTGATAGAAAAGTATCAACCTTTGTAGAGCAATACTTCAGGCAGAATATTCCACCAGTCACAAACTTCAGAAAATTGTGCATCATGCATTAGAATGAGAACACAACTATTTCTGAGCTTAAAAGATACAAGAACTAAATCAATGTGGAACATTTTATCTCAAAAGGAGGACAATGTGGACCCCCATGTGCTACTTAAAGAAATAGTTCACTCAGAAATGAAATTTCTCTCATCATTTACTCACTATCATGCCATCCCAGATGTGTATGACTTTCTTTCTTCAGCAGAACAAAAATTAAGATTTTCAGAAGAATATTTCAACTCTGTAGGTCCATACAATGCAAGTGAACGGATGCCAGAATTTTGATGCTCCAAAAAGCACATAAAGGCAGCACAAAAGTAGCCTAATCCATGTGACTCCAGTGGTTAAATCCATGACTTCTGAAGTGATATGATAGGTGTGAGTGAGAAACAGATCAATATTTAAGTCCATTTTTTCTAGAAATTCTTCTCCCTGCCCAGTAGATGGCGATATGCATGAGGCATGTGAATCACTGAAAACAAAAGAAGAAGGAAGTTAAATTTAAAGTGGAGATTGACTGAGCAGGGAGGAGAATTTATAGCAAAAATTTACTTAAATATTGATCTGTTTCTCACCCAACCTATCATATCTCTTCTGAAGACATGGATTTCACCACTGGAGTCACATGGATTAAGCTACGTTTATGCTGATTTATGTGATTTTTGAAGCTTCAAAATGTTGGCACCCATTCACTTGCATTGTATGGACCAAAAGAGCTGAGATATTCTTCTAAAAATCTTAATGTGTTTTCTTCAGAAGAAAGAAAGTCATACACATCTGGGATGGCATAAGGGTGACTAAATAATGAGAGAATTTAAATTTTTGTGTGAATTATTCCTTTAAAGCCCGATGTGACCCCTGTACCAACAACTGCTCTACCGCCTCTACTGTGCGGGACATGACGCACAAAGTGACCCTGCTTTTTTAGTGTTTTTTTTCCTTGCATTCCTTGCATTGTTTTGATAATAACAATAACTCTCTCGGTCAGCATTAAGGGAAATTTAGACCCTGCACATAAACTGATTTTAATGTAACTGTTTCATACATTATGATATTGAAAATAACTTTTTCATCTTTTTATTTCTGTAATCATGTCACCCTATTATTTATTTTTTTAAATCAGATTCATGTAGTGTTTACAGTATTATAGATAATTGATGTATTTTAAAAGTTGTCAATCACAAACACCTATAAAATACCTATATTTTTTATTCTTTCTGGCAAACAGTCATAAAATGGAATGTAAATTATGGTATGTGTGCCTCATTTTTAAATTACAGCATAGAGTTTTTATTATAAAGGGGCACAGATTTCGCAACTCAGTACTCAATACTCACTACTCATGAGTACTTTTAAATTAGCAACTCTTTTACTCTTACTTGAGTAGTTTTTAGGACAGGTACTTTTACTCTACTCAAACTAATTTTTTTAAGAAGTAACAGTACTTTTACTTGAGTATTATTTTTCAGTACTCTTTCTACCCCTGCATAAGTTTCATTTAAATGTATATTAAGTTTAGCAGGGAAACAAAATTACATAAATGATGGTTACTCCAGGAAAGCTTGTGCATCAGCATTAGACGCTGGAAATGTCCCGCCCCTAACTGAAATGGAAAATTTGATTGGTTAGCAAATATCCAGTTGCATCTGAAATGAACGTTCTGACTGGTGGATCAGCTTAGTCAGACTGTCGACAGACAGTGGCTGTGTCTCGTTTGGAAGGCTGCGTCCTCCGGAGGCCGCATATGTCATCGAGGCTGTCTCGTTTCAGAAAAGCGAGTAGGACACTTCGAATGCAGCCTTCGAATGCGACCTTCTTTCATGGGAATTTGGAGGATGCATGAGGTGTATCCTTCGTGGGCACTCATAACCCACAATTCTTTGATTCAACGGAAATGTCAAAAAAAAAATGATGCCAATTTGCCCGTAAATATGATGTTCAAACGCAAGTAATGTTAATTCCCAAGTTGAAGTACCTCAGTAGATGGGTGCAGAGTATATAATATGTATAATTATATTAATATATAATTAAAAGAAAGTATTAGACTAAAAGTACACCTGTAAAATCTGTTTTCTTTTATCTTTTCATCATTATAACTGTCCTAAAATGTACCTCATGCATTCCCTTCCAGAGGGACTTTGTTCCCTTCTCACTCAAAGTGCTCGTGCTTGTTAAAGAGTGGTGTGCTGTCATAGTAACCATGTTACGTTCCATTTCCATTCGTCTTACGAAGGCCATCTCGTTTAAATGAGACTTGTTTAAAGGAGGACACTCGGTATACTGCAGCCTTCAAAGGACGCATCCTACCTAGCATGCAGCCTTCGAAACGAGACACAGCCAGTGCCATCAGTTGAAAAAGTTCCGGGTTAAAAGATTGCTCGTTGTTCTGGTGGCCATATATATCACCACTTATTTTAGGTGGGTATACGCAAAATCTTGAGAAAGATAGTTGGGCATATGGCATATGCCTGCTTATGCCCTAGACTACACTACTGCTTATACAGTATATTTGTATATATTTGAATATAATATTATATTATTAAATTATAAATGAAAATAACATGTTTATATACTTAAAACCAACATGTTTAAATTAACAGTTTTATATTTTTAATTTGAATACGTCATTCGCAAATGGGATTGTAATAGGCTACATTCCTCCATATAATACGTTAAAATCAGAATGAAAGCAAAATTTACCCTTTTTATTTTTTTTTTAATGGCATGTTACTGGTCTTATTGTGAATGATTCATCCATGCATATTTGTTTTTTTACAAAATAATTTTGACCACATAATATGTAATAATTTGCTCTTCTCTGATGTGACTTCTCTTCTTTGCTGACATATGTGAGACCACTCAGTAGTTAAACCAATAATAATATTTTTTTTAACCCCACCCCTTCAAGAACCTGTCATGTACACAAACCTGGCATCGAAGCTGCAAACGCAGAGATGATGAGGAGGTGTATTTTCAGCTGTTTTCCCTCCCAAAACCCTGTTCCCTACCCCAAACCTACGGCCCACTGCCTTGAATTTTACATTTCAAAGGAGGAATAACGGCGAATTTGTGGTTGGTTTGGAGGAATTTCATGTCTGAATGTTTCCAGAAGTGATCCCTTCTGAATGAAACACGAGTTGGATGCGGAGAAAGTGGCTAAAGTTCATTCATATTTTTTAATGCAGGTGTTCTGAGGTGTCCTTTATATTTAATGTTGTATGATTCTAAATGTTGAAATATTGTGATCTTTTACTCACTTGTTTCTAATTCATTCCTTGTCGTAGGCAAAGACCGCAATGTGCTTGCATGTGTTCGTGGGATAATTATATAGCCTATTAATGTTGTCAGCTGTTAGATCATAATTCGGTTCTCAAGTCAGTGGAACAGTGGGCAGGTATAGACTGTTCAGGTTGCAGTCCAAAAACCCGGAAGATCATTTGTCAAGATCTTCTGGATTTTCATTTTTTTTTTTTTTTTTTCTTCTTTACTGGCAGTTTTAGATTTAAAATATAAAATAAGGTCTGTGGTAAATTTTATGATACGTGGAGGTCGACCGAAATAACGGTTTTGCAGATGGCAGATTTCTGGAACTATCAGTTATCGGTAAAAATCCACATGATTATGGGCAAAAATCCACACCGATAGTTTTTCCCCGTTGCGTCTGGGAAGGGTCCGCTGTCGTTATACAGTATGTACACTTCACTGATGCCTTGTGGTGTTTGGTTTGACATGTAAGACTACACTCTGCATGGATCAGAACACTTAAGATGCAGATTTAAAACATCAGCAATGAAAAGGTATGTATACAGTACATGTTGTCATATCATTATAAAGTAATTAATTTGCTGAATAGATGCTGCATTAGTAGAGAACAGCAGTATGTTTGCAGACTTAGCTGAGAGGACGCTAACATTAAAGCTAACCTCAAGCAGTTAGAACAATGTGACAAAAATACACGCAAGTCCTACACAAATGTTTTTAAAGTCACGATTATTACCATCTATTTGCATTTGTTTGTATCCAGCTGGTCACATTTATGCATTCATTAGCCAGCTAAGTTGCATATTTAAAGCTAGTGAAGTGAGAAAGCAAATTAATATCATCATGCAGCTGAGAGAAACGTATAAACAAATCAGAAACGCATCTGATTTCAATGTAAAACAATTTATCCTTACAGTAATACGACAGCAGGCTTGACACAGCTCAACAAATACAGTTTAACAGAAAGTGTCTTCATATGCTTTTAAAGTTATTTTTAATTAGACACATCATCTAAAAAACAGCGCTCCTGCATGAGATGCTAAATAAACAAAAAATAAAGGGAAACAAAGATGTTCGTCTAGCACGTTTACATTGAAAAACAAATGGATGGTGTGGTTCGGAGGAGGGCGGGGCCGGAATGACGCACGCCCAGACCCCAATCAGCCTGATGAGGCGAGCGATGGATAATGGCGACCGGGGACGGCCGTTCAAGCGAGAGAGAGAACTATGGGCAGCTGCCCTGCATGTGTTTATGTTTGTGTGTTTTTGTTTAAGTTTATTATTAAACTATTATTTATGTTGTCAAGCGGGTTCTCGCCTCCTCCTTTCCCTCTAACCCCTTTACAGATGGTTGCAAAAGCTTTTCGGTGTGAACAGCCCCTTACAGCAGGTGGAGGTCTTTGGCCATTGCGTCTTGCTGTCTTATAAGCGTTTCTCAGATTAAGCAATAAGTTGTTTAAATGCTTTGTCAGGAAAGATGTTCAACTTGGAAATGTGTGTCTCGAGATCCTCGCGTTCAGTTTCAGTCTGTTGTGTTCCGTCTGTTTGAACAGCCCCTGAACTGGGCTCATAGTCTGAGCCGCTTCACCACCGAGTTCAGCCAAATTCCACTGCTATCTGTGAATATAGCTACCCTACATACAACTGTAATGAATAAAAAACAATGTGCTATTTCGCTGTTATTATAGCTTGAGTCTGGGGTAGTATAATGTGGCATCAGTGCAAGTGTAACACCATGTGAACCTATTGAAGCGTTTCCCCCCTCCTCATTTTACTTTTGACTTAACATTTGAGAATATGGACCAACTAAAACTTTATTTATTTTATGCACATTAGTTGAAAATGAAATGCTCTTTTTTTTTTTTTTTTTAACAGCCAGGAAAGGAATGTTCTATGCAATAATATAATGGTGCTGAATGGTTTATGTATTTATTGCGCTCTCTTGTGGACTAAGGAAACAACGTCAATTTAAAAATCAGCTGACTTTAAAATTCGAATATTAGTTCATATATATTAATATTTATATATTTATTTCATTTAAAAAAGTGCAATACATTTTCATGGTTCAGTCAGTACTGTTTATTTGTGTAATAAAGTTCAGCACTATTTTGAGTGTTATTTTTTCATTCAGGATCAATTTTAAAACTATCAGTTGATTAATCGGTTATCGGCAGGTACTGCCCAACTTATTTATTGGTATCAGTAAAATCCACTATCGGTCGACCTCTAGTTTTTTTTTTACAACATAAATTACACACTTTTATACCTCAAACGTGAATTTTAAATACGTATTGAATTGCATACTTAAAAAAAAAAAACACAGCAGCTTCCAAATTCACATTTGAGGTATGAAAGTGGGTAATTTATGTTGTAGAAAAAACCCTCCACGTATCGTCAAGTAATGTTTACACAGACCTTATTTTACTGATAAATTGAAAAAACCCATTATCAAAACCCATAGGAAAATCCAGAAGGAACCCATAGTGAATTAGTCTTCCGTAGTGAAAAGAGCCAAACACCTTTTAGATACTGACATCGCCTGTCAGTTAGCTCGAGAACGCACATGCGCATTAGCTAAACCAGCATAAAAATATAATTTTTTAGTGAGATCTGAGCCAAGAATAATTTATGATTCCATTGCTGTCAGATTAACTGCTGATTTCAAATATGATCGTAATCTTGACCAAACCATTTTGGAGATTTCTGTCTTTTCCCATTAAAGTAGATACGAGCTGTACATTTATGCCACTTGTTTACATTGAAAATAGCTGCCCAGACTGCCTAGGACCATTCCAAAGATGGCTACCGAGTGGATTGACGTACCTTGAATGGGAGTACACAGTCTTGTACCTTTGTCTTTTTGTCTGATTTTCAAATACTTTTTTGCTTCAAATAAAAGTTTGTAATGCTGTGATTCGCCTCAAAGCTGGTTGGTTTGGTTCATTGCTCAGAATTGTTTTATGAAGGATTTTATGAAATCCCTATGGAATTACTTGTTGGGCAGCATGTTAATTCACTGTTCTGGAGTCACTTTAAACACACTGCAAAACATTAAAACATTAGCCTCTAGTCAGCCACCTTTAACATTCTGTTTAATAACAAAAATGTCTGAATCCTCAAACATCTTTATATTATTACTCCGTTTTCCCGGTTTGAAATCAAACTGTTCCCACATATAAGGCAAATGCACTTTAACAAAAAAGAACTTTGGCTAAACAGGAGCCCATCTGTTCAGCCACAGAAGGATAATAGGGCTGATCTGGCCTTGTTAACACTGTGGATAAGACCGACATAAATGTCGGCTAAGAGGCCATTCAGGTCCGAGCAGGCACATTTTATGTTTATGGAGACTCTGCAGATGCACTTTATTGAATCAAATGTTTTTTAGTGTCAACCCATCCCTGTTACTGTGAGCTTAAGCAGAGAAAGCTCTTCTTTCACCAATACAAGGTCAAACAGTTCCCTTCTAGATATACCAACAAAACATGTAGGCCACGTTCATGACACTCTATCAAACTGTAGTCAGTTTAACAGTGGTTATTTATTGATCACCCTTATAAAAAGTACTGTGATGGTATGATGCTTTGGTATCAGATACTACTACCATGGCACTTCAGTATATACTACATGGTACCAAATGTTTTCTATATTTATATACCATGGTTTTTACATTCTACTTTGAAAAATGACAGTATCACAGTAAAAATAATAATAATAATAAAGTATTTACCATTGGGTGACCAGATGGTTTCACAAGATAAATTTTAGTTGGTGCATATATTAGCAGAGACTAAAAGTGCATCCAAAACCACATTCTTCTCCATTCTATGTCATTTTGAAGTGTAAATAATGCTACTAGTATTTTAACACTGAAAATGCAACAAAAAGAAGTGTAGTTCTACTAGTACCCGAATTATGCACTTCTTCAACCTTCAAAATGGTGGGTGCTTCTCATTTCTTAAATTCTGCATTCTCATTTCCTTTCCTTGCTTCCTTTTTTCGGTTCCTAGCTCCTCTCTCTTAAAAACCAAGAAGAGGATCTAAGGAAATGAGGGGTGCCTCTCATTTCCTAAACTGAAGAGCATCCTCATTTCCCCGCTCCTCTGTCTTAGAACCTGTGACCTGGAAACCGATTAAAGTCTGCCATCATTAAGGACATACCAATTCTCTGGGTTCTTTTCATTTCTGAAACTGTGCATCCTCATTTCCTTTCCTTGCTTCCTTTTCTCGCTTCCTAGCTCCTCCCTCTAAGGAAACAAGGAAAGGATGCAAAGAAAGGAAATGAGGATTGAGGATTCGAAGCAAGATGTATCTGTAAAATGGAAAGTCATTACTCACGCGTCACTTCAAAACGCGTTTTTGCTCAGCTGCGACACCTTGTTATTGAAACTCTATTTAGTAATATATTAATATAAATTAATATATTAATATAAATCCAAATTATTCAAGATGCACTGTTGAAGTATGTGACACTGGCTATGTTTACATGTACACCAATACTCTAATTATTGCAATAATCCAAGTAGCCTATAAGGAATAATCACATTAAGATGTTTACATGATGTGGGCAAACCTCTTCAATCCCGTTTACATGCTACTTGCCATTACTCTGATTATTCACTGAGATATGTGGTTTTAATGTTTTTTTTTTTTTATGAATTAAAAAAAGTTCATAAAAAATATATCTTTAACTACAGCTTGGCATAAGGAAAATTAGTCAGTCAGTTTGTGATTTCCATCTATTTGCATTTTGTCAGTCATTTCTGACTTCACTGGATGTGCTATCTGTTTTGATTCACTAAAAAGAACTGGTTCATAATCGAGTCATTTGTTTGTGAATAAGAATACACTCGCTGGATGTTGTGTTCTGCCCACAAGGACAAATTCATTAGAGAAAGACATGTTTCCTTAACATTATTTTATGCTATAGGCCTATATATGGTCTTTTTTATCTCACCAACTTTCAATTCAGACTGCAAACGGACATTCACAGCTTTGGAAAATATGTTGTCTTTTGCCGTGGGGCTTTAGATTTTGCAGTGGGGCTGGAGGAGGCCCACTGCTGGAGAACAGGGCAAGAAAACAACTTCCATCTGTAACACTGTTGCAGGCGCACTTTGGTCAGACTAGAAGAAATGCGATTAAAGCGTTTACATGCCTGTATAAAGCGATTAAAATATGAGTACTCCACATATCTTACTGTGATTATCTTTACTCTGATTATTAGCATAATCACAATAAAATAATCACAGTATTCTGTTAACATGAGCTACAGTTTAATCATAGTATTGCCATAATAATGTGATTAAGGCATTATGAGGGTACATGTAAACGTAGCGATTATTTAAACTGCAAAGGTGAAACATGAATTAAAACAGTCGTGTTAGATGTGAAGGGGGGAAAGTATTTATGTGTGCGTCAGGTGCTTCAACCAAAAAGTCTTCCGCATAGGACGCTCCTGTGCTTCCTCGCTCAAGCGTCCTCGGTAAGCTTCCTCCATCATTGGTCCTCTTCTTCTTCTAGTGTTTCATGGCGGTTGGCAAACCAACGAAAGAGGTGCATTTCCGCCACCAACTGGACTGGAGTGTGAAACACAATATGGTTGTATTTCATTGGTCCTCACCTCCTCACATTCCTCACATAGAAAATTGATATGTCCTTCATGATGGTGGACTTTGATTGGTTTTCGGGTCATGGGCTCGAGGACGGAGGAGCGAGAAAACAATTTAAGAAATGAGAAGTGTGGAATGTTGGACACTTCATGCACTCAGGGCTCGCAGCTTGCCATACGTAGCTGAAATGGTGGAGTTACTTGGCTGTGTTGCTGGTCTGAAAAAACAATTGTAAATAACGGGGAATGTAGCAACTAGCGAAACTTCAGGGAAGACAGCACCTTACAAATGTAAGTTGAATGCTTTACCATCATCCCATGCTTTGAGAAAATGTACATTGTTTGAGATACAAGTGTTGAACTGAGGTTGGCTAACATACTAATGTTAGAAGAATATCTCAGCTCTTTAGGTCCATTCAATGCAAGTGAATGGTGGCCAGGCCTTTGAAGCTCCAAAAAGGATATAAAATCAGCATAAAGGTAATCCATAAGACTCCAGTAGTTTAATCAATGTCTTTTGAAGTTATCCAGTTGGTTTTGGGTGTAAACAGTACAAAATATAACTTATTTTTCACTGTACAAATTGCCATTGCAGTCTCTAAGCATGATCATGATTTCAAGCTCGATTAAACTAGGAAGTGGTTGACACATGCGCAAAGCACTAGATGGTCCTATAGGAAGTGTAATCGAGCTTGAAATCATAATTGCCATGAAGACTGCTGTCAAGATGTAAAGTGAAAAAGGAGTTACATTTTGGTCGGTTCTCACCCAAAACCAACTGGATCACTTCAGAAGACATTGATTTAACCACTGGAGTTTGATGGATTATATTTATACTAACTTAATCTGATATTTGGAGCTTTAAAGTTAGGGTTAGACTAACCCTAACCCACAATTCTCTTGCATTGTATGGACCAACAAAGCTGAGACATTCTTCTAAAAATCTTTGTTTGTGTTCTGCAGAAGAAAGAAATTCATACACATCTTAGATGGCCTTAGCGTAAGTTGATGAGATAATTTTCATTTTTGGGTGAACTATCGCTTTAAGTGTTCAATTTGTGATGATACTACACTGTAACAGGGTTAATTTGTGGGGTAAAGGAGGAAACGGGAAGCGTGACTTCAACTCAAAAAGGTCAGTCTGTAATAACAACTCAAAATAGCTTTCCAGCATTTAAAACACAGACAGCTTTGTGCAACTCTCTCTGCCAGACTCTGGCGTGGTTCCTCCTTATATCGCTCACCTCATTGCTCACTGCAATCAGAAACAGGTGTTAGACATATAGCGCTCAGGGTGTGCACCCTTACCGCTTTCTCTCTCTCTTTCTCCGAATGAACACTCCACCACTCCCCCACCTCCACATACACTTTAAAAACTCAAACACTACATGCTGAGTGCATAGTGTATAGTGCGCTCAGAGACGGAGCACTTTAAAATGCATGGGAGAATTTGGAACACTCAATATGGTCAAAGTCTTTCTAGAAAGTCAGTCCACTGGCGGCCATCTTTGGAACACTCCCGGGCAGCTATTTTTCTATGTAAACAAGCGGCATGACAGTGAAGCTCCTATCCACTTGAATGGGGAAAGGCAGAAATCTCCAAAATGGTTGGTCAAGATTATGATCAAAATAAATTTTTTCAAATCAGCATTAAAATCTGGTATTGTAGCACTGGTATTGTGCTTCTTTACCTCTAACCACACTAAAAAAGTTTTCCTTGTATATATGGCTTGTACAGACCATATATATCAAGATGGTTTAAGGAAGTGACCGCTTTTTGTTTCTTGAATGCTTCAAATAGAATTTCCAATAAAAATTACTTAAAAAGTGAGTTTCCGAATGGCCCTTGTTTTTGAGCCCCACACCTTTTAGCGTATCAAAGCTCTTACAGTAAATGTTAAAGTCTTTGAAATGCATAGGGATGATTACTTCTGAATAGAACCCACCCTCAATCAAAACAACAGTGGGAGGCGCTTCATTCATAGTGACTTTAACACGATTACTAAGCTCTGCAAATCATATACTTTTATATTTAGTCATTTATCAGATGCTCATTTAGTTGAAATACTTACCTTATCTGCAGGTCACGCTGACAGTGTGAATGGCTTCATTGATTATAACCAGAGACTATTAGCAGAGACAGGTCACTTTTATTAAAATGAATGGGAGAAATTGGAACGCCCAAAGGTCAACGGATGTTAAAAGAGTCAATCACCTTTTAGATACAAACATTATTTGTCAATCAGCTTGAGAACTTGCATGCACATTAGCTATACAAATAGTTTTTTAGCGTAATCTGAGTTAATGAAGCACAATTTATGATACCATTGTTATCAGATTTTACTGCTGATTTGAAATATATTCTTTGATCATAATCTTAGCCAATCATTTTTATGGATTTTGGTCTTTTCCCATTTAAGTGGATAGTAGCTAGGAGCTGCACTGTCATGCCGTTTGTTTACATATAAAATAGCTGGCCAGAGCGTTCCAAAGATGGCCGACGTGTGACCTGACTCGTGATAAAAAAGACCTTGTTATAATAGGAGTGATCATTCCCGAGCTCTCAGCTGAGGAAATAATTATGAGCATCTAAACTATGATACAGTTTCATCGCCTCTCTCGGGTAGACGCACAGTATCAACAACATGTCTGGATAAGTCACTTCAGATAAACGTTGATGTTATTATAGGAAAATATGTTAACTCAGAACACTATTTAAAGGATCCGTTAATAATACCGGAAATGCTTCAGGAAAAGTTGCATTTGAATTTCTTGTTATTGTTGACATAGTTGAAATGGTCTATTGACCTGTTTCAGTGATGTCACTTTTTCCCCGCAGCCGCCATATCTGTGACCATCAGCGAAAGGAAACAATGACGTTGAATGGAAAAACCCCCAAAAAACAATGTTATATATATAAACATTTATATAGATAAACATCAAAAATTACTTTTGATCCATGCCAAATCCCAGGAAAAATTCATACAGGTCTGAAGACAACACAAATATTACCAAATCGAAATTTCACGGACATATAAAGATATTTTATCCACGATTCATCCACGGACACAGGGGAGTCTGATGTGTGACCAGCGAGTACACATGCCCACCGGCACATCACCGTAAACATCTCTCATTCAGAAGTGTAGAGTCGAGGAGGGCGGGGCCGGGCTGGAATGACGCACGCCCAGTCCCCAATCAGTCTGATGGGGCGCGCGAGGGATAAAGGCGGCCGGGGACACAGTTCGAGAGAGAGAGAATTGCAGGCAGCTGTACTGTGTTTATGGTTGTGTGTTTTTGGTTAAGTTGTTTATTAAACTATTATTTATATTCTTAAGCCAGTTCTCGCCGCCTCCTTTCCATCGAACCCCCTTACAAGAAGTAACAAAGGTTTTTGCGTTGTTTTCTGGTCTGATTTAGTCACAGTATGTCTGTAAAGAAGAGCTTCTTTTAACTCCTGAAGAAGGATTTTGATGCATCTCACAGTGCAGCACAATGAAGGTATATAATTATAATTAATTTAATTATAATTTTATTTATCACACATTATACATATACAGTGAAATTATTTTTTTTTTTCACATATTCCAGCTAAGCTGGGGTCAGAGTGCAGGGTCACCCATGATACAGCACCCCTGGAGCAGATAGGGTCAAGGGCCTTGCTCAAGGGCCCAACAGTGGCATCTTGGCAGTGCTGGGGCTTGAACCCCTGACCTTCTGATCAGTAACCCAGAGCCTTAACTGCTGAGCCACCACTGCCCCACCATATGGAATATTGGTCACAAACATGGCGGCGGGGTCATAAGTGACGTCACATTAAACAGGTCAATAGCCAGTGCGGATGCGCGTTCTTGAGTTGATTGACAGGCGATATCTATATCTAAAAGGTGATTGGCTCTTTTACCTTTTGGGTGTGACTTCCATTGACTGCTGGACGTTCCAATTTCTCCCATTCATTTTAATAGAAAAGATCCATCTCTGCTAAATAGTCTCCGATACGGTGGGTATAAAAAAGTCCTGCCTTACAGGTAACAGAGCCAATAAACATTTTAGATACAGAAATTGCCTTAGTCAACTTGAAAACGCACATTCACATTAGCCGAACCAGCCTAAAAATAGCACTTTTTGCAGTATTTGAGCTAAAGAAGCACAATTTATGAAACTATTGTTGTCAGATTTTACAGCTGATTTAAAATATGTTTTTTAATTGTAATCTTAACCAACCATTGTGGACATTTCGGACTTTCCCCATTCAAGTAGATAGGAGCTGTACTTTTATGCTGCTTGATTACATAGAAAATAGCTGCCTAGGAGCGTTCTAAAGATGGCTGCCGAGTGACCTGACTTGCCCTAAAAAGGGACATTGATATTACTATATCTTCGTTCTAATTTTCTACAATGAAAGTATTTGCAAATCAACTTGCAATGGCAAAGAATAAATTATACTTATATGTATATATTTAGGATACTTAGATTTATTTATTAACAGCAAATGGAAAAAATCAAACAGCTGAACCAGGGACATAAATCGTAACATCTAGGGTGGTCACCCTGTCTAAAAGAACCATGTTAATACCATAGTACTTTTTGTTTATGAGGAGCCGTGTAGACCACAATTGTTGAAAAGCCTCTTACAAACACTAGTGAAATTTAGATACTGATATAAACATGAGTGAAATTCATTCATATGCATTATTGAAAATCTTACAAACACAAGTGAAATTACTACATTGATATACATTTTTGTGAAATTCATTCATATGCAACACTGAAAAGCTTCTAACAAACACTAGTGAAATTACTACTTTGATATACGCCAATCAGCCACAACATTAAAACCACCTGCCTAATATTGTGTAGGTCCCCCTCGTGCCACCAAAATAGCGCCAATCTGCATCTCAGAATAGCATTCTGAGATGCTATTCTTCTCACCACAATTGTACAGAGTGGTTATCTGAGTTACCGTAGACTTTGTCAGTTCGAACCAGTCTGGCCATTCTCTGTTGACCTCTTTCATCAACAAGATGTTTCCACCCACAGAACTGATGCTCACTGGATGTTTTTTGTTTTTGGCGTCATTCTGAGTAAATTCTAGAGACTGTTGTGTGTGAAAATCTCAGGAGATCAGCAGTTACAGAAAGTAGTATTCGGCTGAACTTAGTGGTGAAGCGGATCAGATTTCAACCCAGGCCAGGGGCTGTTCAAACAGACGGAACACAACAGACTGGAACCAAACGCGAGGATCTCGAGACACACATTTCCAAGTTGAACATCTTTCCTGACAAAGCATTTAAACAACTCATTGCTTAATCTGAGAAATGCTTATAAGAGAGCAAGACGCAACAGCCAAAGACCTCCACCAACTGTAAGAGGCTGTTCACACCTAACGCTTTTGCAACCATCCATTTGCTTTTCAATGTAAACACGCTAGACGAATGTCTTTGTTTCGCTTTGTTTTTGTTTATTTAGCATCTCATGCAGGAGTGCTGTTTTTTAGATGATGTGATTAATTAAAAAGAACTTTACTGAGACACCTGCTTTCTATTAAACTGTATTTGTTGTGCTGTGTCTAGCCTTTTTAGTACAAGAATGTGATCGATCTGAAGTCATCGTTTTACAGTGAGGATACACATTTTTAATTGAAATCAGATGCGTTTCTGATTTGTTTATACATTTCTCTTGGCTGCATGAAGATTTTAATTTGCTTTCTCACATCACTAGCTTTAAATATGCAACTTAGCTGGCTAATGAATGCATAAATGTGACCAGCTGGATATAAACTAATGCAAATAGATGGTAATAGATGGTAACAATAGTGACATTTAAACATTTGTCTAAGACTTGTGTGTATTTTGGTCACATTGTTCTAACCTCTTGAGGTTAGCTTTAATGTTAGTGTCTTCAGCCTTGTCTGCAAACATACTGCTGTTCTCTACTAATGCAGCTTCTAGTCAACAAATTAATTACTCTATAATTATATGACAACATGAACTGTATACATACTCTTTCGTTGTTGATGTTTTAAATCCGCATCTGAAGTGTTCCGATCCATGCAGAGTGTAGTCTCATGTGTCAAATCAAACACCACAAGGCATCAGTGAAGTGCCGCTCTGAATACTGTATAACGACAGTGGACCCTTCCCAGCCGCTACAGCACTGGACGCAACAGGGAAAAACTATTTTTGCCAATAACTGATAGTTCCAGAAATCTGTTATCGTGCCGATTAATTGGCAAAACCGATATATCGGTTGACCTCTAGTGAAATTACTACATTGATATAAATATTAGTGAAATTCATTCATATGCAGTATTGAAAAGCTTCTTACATACACTAGTGATATTATGATATTGATATAAACGTTAGTGAAATTCATTCATATAAATTATTGAAATGTTTCATTACATACACTAGTGAAATTAAGATATTCATAAAACGGATTCTGTTGACTTACATTACCTAAACTAAATTTACACATTTGTAGCTGAAAGTGTCTTTCAATCATTAATTCAACTCTTCTCATATACACTTATGAAATTGTCTTTCAGTCATTACTGAAATCTCTTTCAAACAGATGTATGAAAATGTCTTGCATTAACTACTGTAGTGCTCATACTGATCTAACAAGATGTTGAGATGATATTGTCACATTGTCTGACATCCTCTCAATAAGTTCAGTAAGAGCCAGTTTCACAGGTTGATGAGATACGATTCCAGTAGTTGATGAGAGCTTATTTCACTGGAAAAGGAAGCCGTGTCCCCACTTCCTGTTGAAATCGGTGTGTGGTGCAGGGAGTCGAAGTTAGCTGATCGGCAGGTCCCTGTTAGCCCCGCTGGGCTACGTTAACACCCTAGCAATCACCTAGCAACACACTACAGACCACCTAAGACAGCCTAGCAACCGCATAGCAACCTCCTAGCATCACCTGAGCAACCACTCAGAACACCCTAGTAACCGCCTAGCAACCAACTAGCAATGTCCTAGCCATAACCCAGAACATATAGAAGCTGCCTAGCAACCAATTAACATTGCCCTATCAACCACCCAAAACACCCTAGCAACTGCCTATTGACCACCTAGTAACCAGCTAGAAAAAAATAAAATAGAATAGCAAGGTGGTTGCTAAGGTGTTCTGGGTGGTTGCTAGGTTGTTAGGGTAGCCCAGCAGGGGCTAACAGGAACATGCTAACCATCTAATTCCTGACCCGCTGCACCACACACACCGATTTCAACAGGAAGTGGGGACACAGCTTCTGAGTGGTCGCTAGGGAGTTGCAAGGTGGTTGCTAAGGTGTTCTGGGTGATTGCTGGGGTGTTAGGGTAGCCCAGCAGGAGCTAACAGGAACATGTTAACCATCTAAATCCTGACCTGCTGCACCACACACACCGATTTCAACAGGAAGTGGGGACACAGCTTCTGAGTGGTCGCTAGGGAGTTGCAAGGTGGTTGCTAAGGTGTTCTGGGTGGTTGCTAGGGTGTTAGGGTAGCCCAGAAGTGGCTAACGGGAAAATGCTAACCATCTAATTCCTGACCCGCTGCACCGAACACACCGATTTCAACAGGAAGTAGGGACACAGCTTCTGAGTGGTCGCTAGGGAGTTGCAAGGTGGTTACTAAGGTGTTATGGGTGGTTACTAGGGTGTTAGGGTCACCCAGAAGTGGCTAACAGGAACATGCTAACCATCTAATTCCTGACCCGCTGCAACGAACACACTGATTTCAACAGGAAGTAGGGACACAGCTTCTGAGTGGTCGCTAAGGAGTTGCAAGGTGGTTGCTAAGGTGTTCTGGGTGGTTGCTAGGGTGTTAGGGTAGCCCAGCAGGCACTAACAGGAACATGCTAACCATCTAATTCCTGACCAGCTGCACCACACCCCCACTGAATACAACAGGTAGTGGGACACAGCTTCTTGTGATTTATTTTTATTTTTTTTTAATGAACAAAACACACGAGTACGGTGACACCATGCGAAGGGCAGACATGTGAGACAGCTCTGCGCACTTTGCTATTTTTAAAAAAAATTATTTTCATGATATAATCCGGTGAAATTCGATACACCCAGTTACACATTTGCTGTTTGAGGTAAACATGGCAAAGAAGTCAAAATCATCGAGCTCTGGAGACATTAAAAGACACTTACGGGTTCAAGATGAAAGCCCAGACAGGCCTGTGGACCGGGGACTCGATTTGGATGGCACGGTGGGAGAAGAAATCCAGCGTCAACTGTCCAACATGTCGGTGATGTTGACGAAGGTACTTACGGACTTGGAGGATCTCGCTGTAATTCGTAGATCGATTGCGGCGATTGAAAAAAAATCTTTGAGCTAGTCACAAGAGTGACAGATGTTGAAAAACGAATCGATTATTTGGAATCATCAGAGAGGGAATTAGCCGCTAATCCGCCCGTGACCAAAGTTGCTTTGGAACGTGTTCTTGAAAAGCTTGAAGATCTTGAGAATAGAAGCCACAGGAATAACATTTGAATTGTTGGAATTCCTGAGCATGAGGAGGGCAGAGATATGGTGAAATTCCTAGACGAGCTTTTCCCCAGTCTGCTCGACATAACAGGCCACAAGCTGGAAATCGAGCGAGCTCACAGAGTCCCGGCTCACAGATCTGCTGAGGGAGGAAGGCCCCAATCGATTCTGGAATTTTTTTTGAAATCATCCGATAAAGATCTCGTGTTGCACCAGGTGAGGAGCAAAGGAAAGCTTTCTTGGAAGAATTACAATATTTTCTTGTTCCCGGACTTTGCGAACTCGACAAGAGAGAAATGCGATCGGTTTAAGGAATGCAAGAAACTCTTACATCAGCGGAAGATCACTTTTGCTCTGATGTTTCCAGTCAGACTGAGAATAAACACCAGGGACAGCAGCAAAGTATTTACATGTTCCAATCAGGCAATATCTTTTATTGAAACAATGGGTGAGTAACCTTTGGGTGTTTTTCTTGTGAGTGGATTGACTCACTGTACATACTCTGGCTTTCGGAGGAAGCTGGGCGCCATTTTTGTTTCTTTTTGCGTTGGCTCCACCGAGTGGTTGGAGTTTGTTTTGTTTTGTGTATTAACACTTTTCCTTAAAGAAACTTTTCATTGACGGAAGATCACTTTTACAATGAAGCTCCCAGACAGATTGAGAATAGACACTACGGATGACCGCAAAATATCTACATGCCCACACAAAGGATGTCTTTTATAAAGTTGGCGGACTGTGTAAATCATGGTATATGCTTTTATGCGGCCTCCGAGTGAATTGACTCTTGACCATCCGAGGAACCGGGATGCATGTTTCGTTTCCTTTTGTGCTGGTTCCGCCTAGCGGTTGGAGCTTATTTTGTTAAATAACATTACTTCGGGACAGTTGTTGATGAATCTGTCAGTTCCTTGTGCTTATGCCTCCTGTTGGCTGGAGTATGATTTGTAGAGTATTTTCGTGGGTCTTTGGAATGATTATGTCATCAGCTGCACTCATCAGCTGGCTCACTGAAGATTTGTTTGTCTGACTGAGGAAACTGAACGGCTTTATATCGGCTGGAATTTGTTTTATGAAGGAACACACCTTCGAGACAGTTCTGTGAATGAGTCTACACGTTCTTTGTGTTTATTCTGCCTATTGGCTGGGGTTTGTTTTACAAAATATTTGATGTTATGTCATTTTGCCTTACAAATTTGTTAGGCAAAATTGAGCAATCTGATGGCAAAGTTGTCGCGGGGGCTCTCGTAGGCGTACATGGACTCTTTGAGTTTTAAGGGGTTGGCGCTTTCGTGCGCGGGGTTAATGTGCATGTTTTTCTTTTTTCTGTTTGTTTTGTTCGGGGGGAAGTTTGGGGTTTTATTGTTGCATTGATGTTGAAATGTGGTCTTCATAATTTTGTTTTTGGCACACAATTTATTTTTTCTATTGTATCAAAATGTCAAATGTTAATATGAGTGGATTATCTCTCTCCACATGGAATGTGAATAGGTTGGGGCACCCCATAAAAAGAAGGAAGGTTATTTCTTTTCTTAAACGTAAGAAATATGATATAGTGTTTCTTCAAGAAACGCATCTTTCCCCGCACGAAGCTGAAAAATTTGGGAAGATATGGGGTGGACATGTTTTCTTTAGTGTTGGCTCAAGTAAGAGCAAGGGAGTCATTATATTGGTAAATAAACATTTACAATTCAAATTTCTCAAACAGTTTAATGATAAATTAGAAAGAGTCATTATTGTTTTAGCAGAAATTCAGGGGCAAAGTATGATTTTGGCTAATATTTACGCACCTAACGCTGATGATAGAGCTTTTTTATAGATCTTGAAGGGATGTTGCAAGCCACTGGCACCCTTCATGATATAATTTTGGGAGGAGACTTTAATCTTTTGATGGACTCAGTCCTTGATCATAGTGAAGCAAAATTGTGCAAGCCTCCTAGAGTAACATTGACGCTTCACAGGATGTGTAAAAATCTTGGTCTTACAGATATTTGGAGACTTTTGAACCCATCTGGTAGGGACTATACATTTTTTTCATCAGTCCATAAGATTTATTCTAGAATAGATTTTTTTTAAAATCCATATCCCTCATTTCATCTGTTGTTGATTGCTCAATTGCAAACATTTTAGTCTCGGATCACACCCTGGTGAGTTTAGAGGTGTTGCCACATATAGAGAAAAAGAAATCATATAGTTGGTGCCTTAATGTGTCCTTTTTGCAAAATCCTGATTTCCAACAAATGTTAAAGACTGAAATCAGTGTTTATATGGAGACCAACTGGGCCTCGGTTTCCTCTGTGGGCGTGGCTTGGGAGGCGCTTAGGGCGGTTCTTAGGGGTTGGATCATACAGTATGCCTCATTCATCAAAAAATCCAAAGCACAAGAACTCGTGGAGTTGGAAGGAAATATTAAAAGTGCAGAGGCAGAGCTGAAGTGCCGTATGTCATCTGAAATACAGATATAATACTATTTTGTCGCAGAAAGTGGATTTTTGGTTATTCAGGGCAAGACAGTCATACTTTGAGTCGGGGGACAAAGCAGGGAAGCTTTTGGCTAGATATATAAAGCAGAGAGAGTCTTTTTCTACCATTCCCTCAGTGAAATCTGCTGGTGGTGAAATTTTTACCTCAGCCATTGATATTAATAATGCCTTTAAAGAATTCTATCTTGATCTTTATGGTTCCACGTCTTCGTCTACTGATGAAGATATTAGAAACTTTGTGGAACCATTAGAACTCCCTAAACTGAAGACTGAGCAAAAAAACACTCTTGATTCTGAGATTACCTTGGAGGAGCTTGACGAGGTAATTAAGTCCCTACCTACTGGCAAGGCTCCGGGGCCAGATGGTTTTGCTGCAGAATTTTTTAGATCCTATGCTACAGAACTGGCTCCACTTTTGTTAGAAGTTTATACTGAATCATTAAAGAAGGGAAAGCTTCCTCCAACCATGACACAAGCCCAGATCAGTCTGATTCTTAAAAAGGACAAAGATCCAAGCGAGTGTAAAAGTTACTGTCCAATCTTCCTGATCCAACTAGATGTAAAAATGTTGTCAAAAATTTTGGCTAACTGATTAAGTAAGGTTATGACATCTCTTATACATATAGATCAGGTGGGGTTTATTTGGGGCCGCAGCTCTTTTTATAACATCAGGCGTCTCATCAATATGATGTGGTCAGTAGCGAATGATCAGTCTCCGGACACTGCCATCTCACTTGATGCCGAAAAGGCATTTGATATGGTAGAATGGGATTATCTTTTTAAGATTTTGGAAATGTATGGGTTCGGGAGTACATTTATTGGTTGGATTAAGTTACTTTATAAACACCCTGTAGCAGCGGTACAAACAAATTGATTAATTTCAGATTATTTTATTCTGAATAGGGGCACTCGGCAGGGTTGCTCTTTCCCCATTATTGTTCTTTCCCCATTATTGTTCTGTCTTGCCCTGGAACCATTAGCAGCCGCGAAAAGGAGGATGATTTTCCAGGGGTGACAGCGGGAGGTGTTGCGCATAAGCTTCTGCTTTACGCAGATGATATTCTATTATTCGTCTCCGACCCCACTAGATCTATGACTTGCCTCCACAGAATTATTAATTCCTTTTCCAAGTTCTCAGGATACAAAGTCAATTGGTCTATATCCGAAGTTTTGGCTTTGACAGTGTACTGTGCAGTAACGGCCCTCCAGCCAGGTGCCTTCCAGTGGCCCAAACAGGGCATTAAGTATTTGGGAATTTTATTCCCAGCAAATTTGTCTGATTTAGTCAGAGTTAATTTTGATCCCTTAATAAAAAGGTTTTCGAATGATGTGGACAGGTGGGCTTCATTACAATTATCGATGACTGGGAAGGTTAATGTAATTAAAATGAATTGTATTCCAAAATTCAACTACCTGTTACAATCTCTCCCTACAGATGTCCCCCTCTCTTATTTCAAGCAATTTGATAGCATAGCGAAGTCCTTCATTTGGAATGGTAAGCGTGTCATGTTAAATTTCAATAAGTTACATAGGCCGATTGACAAAGGTGTGTTAGGCCTACCCAAGAATGTTATTATGCATTCAGTCTCAGACATTTGGCTCATTGGTTGCTTCCACCTGAGAGAGCCCCTCCCTGGTTTTGTATTGAAAAGGAAGTTCTTGCTCCTATCTCGTCTCTGCATAGCCTTTCGATCAAATTAATTGGAGAAGTTAAGTTACACCCTGTTATTTTGCATTTACACTCGATATGGACAAAAGTGTCCAGAGTGTTTAATTCGGATATTTATTTAAATGTAGCCTCGAGAATATGGCAGAACCCTAAATTACACATTAATAAGTCCCCTTTCTGTTGGTCAGATTGGATTGTGAGGGGGGTTAATTCACTCGGTGACCTATGTGAGAGTGGAGTATTGAGACCTTTTGAAAATTTGGTTCAAAATTTTGGAATTCCCAGATATCAATTTTATAAGTATTTACAGCTGCGCCACCTACCCTGCACTGTTTTTGGGAGTGGTACGCACCCCCCTAGTGTGGCAGATACTCTGGGAGTGGTGATTACTACTTTTGGAAAAGGTCATGAGGCATCAGTGTATTACTCCCTGCTAATTCAGAGTCTGGGGGACGGAGCTTTAAATTCCCTCAAAAGATTATGGGAGGAAGATTTAAATTTGTTTTTGGAGGAGGGAGTGTGGGCTAGGATTCTTAAAAACATCAAGTCTGCATCTAGAGATGCAAGGGTTCGCCTTATGCAATTTAAGATTCTACATAGATTTTATTGGACCCCTTCTAAATTGTATAGACTTAGTCTTAAGGACACACCCACATGCTGGCGATGCCATTTAGAAGATGGAGACACCACCCATGTTTTTGGGGGTGTCGTAAGATACAGGAGTTCTGGTTGAGAGTCCAGAATTTTATGGCCAACGTATTGGGTACTCGGATCTCCTTTTGGGTGATGGAGCGGTCATTGATATAGGGGATAAGTACATAAAGAATTAGATCCTGGCCGGTGTTATGGTGGGCTGACAGATCATCCTTAGAGGATGGAAGTCAGCTGGAGACCCCTCGTTTCGTGAGTGGTGCGAGGAGATGGGCAGGGTGGCAGCTTGGGAAGAGTTGTCATATAGAAGGCTAGGCAACATGGATATATTCATCAGGAGGTGGGGCAACTATTTGATCTTTTTGGAGGGCTCTCGGGGAGGGACAGTGGAGGGAGACGTGTTGTTTTAAATGTGTATGTTGTAGCCTTTTTGTTTTCGAACATATACTTTTTTTAAATGTATTTCTAAATATTTTCTTCTGTTTTATTGTTTGTTTGTGTGTCCTTGTCAATTGTATTTGACCACTGGGGTATCTGTTTGTGTTTGGTGGTGGGGTGGGGTGGTTAATGTTCGGGAGGAAGGGTTAAAAAAAACAAACAGTCTTTCTGCAGGATTTGCAAAACTGATTACCAACTCAATTGTACCTACATGCTGTCAAACTATATATATATATATATATATATATTTAGAAATTGTATCTTTGTTCATTTTTATTTACTCTATTGCTTGTTATTTGTTTCTTTGTCTGTTTAATTATATAATTACTTGCGATCTTGGACCAATGTTTAAGCAAAAAATAAATAAATAAATAAATAAATGAACAAAACACAAAATCAACAAGACATAGCAGCTTATACAAAGTAAGAGACCAATGACACATGTATATACACACACATAAAAATAAAAAAAATTATGTATATATATATATATATATATGTATATGTATAATATAGTAGTGTATATAGGTACAGTGATAAGTTTAAGCAATAGGTTAATTTAAAATGATATAATAGTAGTCATTATTATTAATTACATTTTCCTGGTGATGTTGTGGAGAAAGAAAAAAAGATATAAACTCACTGAGTGATAGATATCAGTACAATTTGAAACAATCATAGTAATAACAATAATAGCAGTAATAGTAGTAGTAGTAGTATTAGTAGCAGTAGCAGTAGTAGTAGTAATAATAATAATAATAACAATAATAATAACAGTAGTAGTAGTAGCAGCAGCAGTAGTAGTAGTAGTAGTAGTAGTAATAATAATAATAATAATATCATCTCAGCTTTATGAGATTTATGAAATAATAAGTGTTTATATATAATGTTTTTGGAATTGGATTTTATAAGGGAGGGGAGAGGGAAGGAGGACAAATTGTTCTGTAATAATATAAATATCAATACTACTACCACTACTACCACCACCAGCAATAACAATAATAGCAATAACAATAACAATTATATGCTAAATTTACATATATAGAAAAGAAATGAAATAAAATATAGCATATAAAACATTATTATATATATATATATATATATATATATATATATATATATATATATATATATATATATATAAATGACATCAATCAATATATAATTGTAGAACAGTATATTAAATAATACTCAGGCATTATTTATCTATTATAGAAATAGTTTGTATTTATGTGCCATAGAACTTACCATCATTATTATTAATCCATTTTATGTACCATAGAACTTAATAGAACAGCTAGTTTTAATCAATATTTAAGGGTGAGAACAGTGGGCTGAAGATTGTATTAAATTTGTATAATTGATTTTTAATTGCTGATGTATGTTTCTCTTTAATAATATGGTCCTTTAATAGATGTAGCCATTGTGTAATTGATATTTGGTTTTTATTTTTCCGAATGAGTAATATTGTTTTCTTGGCGATAGCTAGAGATATGAGCAGAAGTGTTGAATGTTCAAGAGGAGGGTTAATTTGAGATGTGTCACCTAAAAGGCATAGTAGTGTGAGTGCAGGGATTGTAATTTTCAAGAAATCTGATAGTTTATTAATGACATCTGTCCAGAACTGATGAACAGGTGGGCATAACCAGAGTGCATGAAGGTAAGTGTCTGGTGTATTTAAATCTGTCAGAAGTTACTAGTCCAATTTTAAACATCTTACGCTGTGTTATGTGTGTTCTGTGTAAAAAAAACCACAAAAAAAAAAAAAAAGAAAAAAAAAGAACCACGTTTGTTTGTGGGGGTGTAATTCTGATTAAAATCCCTCACTCGAATAGACAAGATAGGGAAAATATCGCTAATAACTTGCACAAACCAAGGCGATTTCTGTCCAAAATGTTTTACAAATGTATTAAAAACAGTAGACCTTTGAAAAATGCATTGTTTCATACAATCAGAAATAGTAAACCTATTATGCTAGTTATTCTGAGCATATTCAGAGTCTGAATTCCTGATGGGTACATTATTTGCACGTGTGTTTCTTTTGAACCTTAAGTCAGTTGTGTTTTTATTAGTTCTGTCAAGCACTTCCTCATCTCATGTGCTTTCACATGACTGCACCAGTTAAATCAGAGGTCTACTAGACTGCAAGTACCAAACCCTGTCCAAAAAGTTTTGTGAAGTCAAAATACAGAAAGTTGTCAATGGTTTTGTAGGTATGATGGGTCTTACTCTACCTGCTTGGACAGTAAACCAAGTGTCAGCATATTAATGACACATTCACTTAGGAATATAGTCTTTAAACTTGAACTAAATCAGAAATCTGAAAATCACATTTGGCAGCCAATTTTGACTGCAACATTGTTCTAAACCGCTAGGGGGTGCTGTAAGACTGCAAGCAGGCATCAATACCCAGACTGAACCCTTTGATCAAACAAATGAGAGATATTTCTTGAATATCTCTGTAGGTGTACATTTTCATGTTGCAAATCTGGACAATAAAACGTTTTGACTAAAAAAAGATACACCAAACCATGCTGATACATAAACGGAAAGAAAATGTATTTGCTTGCCAAATGGAAAATATGTATGTTTGCCACTCATATTTGAGTTAAACTGATAGGTGTTCTTGCTGTGTAAAACAATTGCAAGGATATGCACAATTTAAAGAGGTTTAGCACATGAGCATGTCTTTCAAAGGTACATTTTCTCTAATTAGTCATCACATGGTTGTTTTTGCAGCAACCACACTTCATTTAAATATGAAAGAGACAGGATCTGACTTGTGCACTGAATTGCAGTGGCCTGCAAAGCTAATTTGACACAAAGCTGCCTAAAGCAGAAGTGTGGTAAACAAAGAGAGATCTTCATGAACAAGGAATGCTGCAATAGACACATGTGCTAAATACAGTGACATGGCTTACTACATATTAGCTGATCCTCTGATTCATAAAGGAAAGGAAATGGATGAATGACAAATAAGTGTTCAATATGAAGGATTAAAACGCATGTGCCAAGTTCTTAAAAATGTACTATTTGTATTCTTAATGGTTTCAGTTGTATTTTCCTTTCTTTTTCAACAATCGTTTTGATTGAATGCCTTTTACCGATTAAAAATGTAAAAGTGAAAAGTAAAAATATTTTCCTAACACTGAATACATGTATATCTATCTATATATAAATTAATAATAATTTGTATTTATACATATAATGTATTTATTATTATTTACTGTATATAGATCACAACAAATATCATACATTTTTCAATCGTGAATTTTGAAAAAGTTCTTGTGTATTATGATTTGACAGTCTGTCCTGAACTAACATTGTCATGCCACAAAACCCAAATTATAGTCCAAACCCAAATATATTAATCATCCAAAATTATCCAAAATTTTAAGAGACTTGCTGACAGTGTCATGTATTCTTCTTGGGGTTTTATCATTTGGCAACCTGAACTAATCTTGCTTTGTCATAAAAATGCTCAAATTACCAGATATTTTTAAGAAACTTACACAGACTTTGACACAGTCATGGGGATCTATAATGGGATCCACTATGATATCATTTCCTGTTTTATGGGTTTCTTGTCAAATGAGAACAAGCAAGCCAGAGGTCATATAGTGACCCTTTTTTTTTTTTTTTTTTTTTTTTTTTACTTGTGGTTTATAATAAACCCTAGTAAATTTGTTACCATTAAATTGACACTGTTTTTCTCACTTTAACGAAAAGCAGGTAAGTAGGACAGTTTGACAATAACATAGCCATGCACACGGAAAAAACACGGAAACAAGGTAAGTTTCAAAAAACAGCTTTATTAATACCTCTTGTTCAAAGATATATATAAGTTTGAGAGTTATTTCTCTATTTACAGCGCATAGTTTTTGCTTCAAACAAACAGAAACAAATCCTACTTGTACAAATTGAAAAAATATCCCCTGCTGTGCCGGTTCGATAACGTGTCAGCAGTAAAGAAAATAGTCCTCTTCATCTTTCAATAATAGTCTGTGCAAAGAAAGAATGCATGTCAAACACACTGTGTTGCTGCTACATTAAGGCAAACCCCTAGGAACAATACACATAGAAAACTCCTTGGTAAAGTGACAGTGGCTATAAGATATTCATCTTATTTTTACTTTTCTATAGATAACTTCCACAAAACAAGCTTTAAAAAAGGTAAAAAATAAAATAAAATCTCTGGTTAGCACTGCACTGATAAGACAATTCAGTACCCTTTCAATTCAAAAGCAAAAATCACAGGTTGACCATAATAGTGAAATACAAGCTTTAGAAAGCAAACCTCCGGGCAACACGATCCATTAATGCCCGTTCAGGGTTTGGAGTGTTGGTCATGGAAGCCGTGAATCAACATGTAAATGGATGATCAGTAGTTTGACAACTTCCTCTCTACTCAAAGTGCTGCGAGGGTTGGCGCCCCTCACCATAATTACCTTGTCATTGGCATGGAAACTTCGAAGACCTCAAAACAAACCTAAAACAAACTCAAATCCACTGCAAAAGGAACATACTGAAAAGTGGATATTGCATATTAAAAGCACAACATAAAACTCAATTAAATTAGGAAAACGAAAGCTACTTCCTAAACAATAGAATTCCTCATCGCTTAAAACAAATTTGTGCAGCTTATGGGGCAAACATGTCTGTTTGAACTTGCAGCATGCTATGGAGTATATATATATATAAAAAAAAATTCTATAAATATCTTTTGAAAAACATTTATCAGATCAACTGATTAAATTAATTTAAGAGACAAACATGATAAACAAATATCAAAGACTGAACAGAGTCTGTCAATGGTTTCAAAAACAACATTTCCAAGTGACCCAACCATCACGGTGTTCCGACTCTTAGTTGGCCACGGAGTCATATCTAATAAAAGTCTCACGGAAGACTGGTAGGCAAGCTTAGTTTTGGTAGATCTTCTCACTGGTGGAGTAGTCATTGGTAGTGCAGGTGTGGGCGGTCATTACTCGGTGGATAGGTTCGGGGCTGTTGCCACCAGCGATGGTCAGACTGAGCAGACTGGTGCACGTGGGCAAGTAGACGTGCTGGACGTGTTCCACCTCTGACCGACACACTGGACACGACTGCAAAGAAAATACATGCATACTTGGTAAACATCTTAAAATGGGTCAGTTGCTTAATTCATAACATGCCAGGGATACTGTTATATTGCCCTCATATAATGATATAAAGCGGACCGATCTGAACAGTTGTTACGTAAAGTATATTATATAAAGGGATAAATGTACAGTCAGCCGGTTGTTATCGCAAAATAAACCCAGACAGGGTGATCAGGACCCTGACATGAAGTGGACATTATCCCACTTAGTACATGGCTACTAACAAAATATATATAAAAAATAAAATACATGGACATTTTATATTGACATGCATTGAAATTATGTAATTATATGACCAGAAAGAAATTGCTGAACAGCTAAAATCCACTAATGGTTTGCGTCATTGCACTGAGATCTGTTGGGTGTTTATTCTGTGAAAATGGCCATCTGACTCCTCATTTTTCAGCCTATTACAAGACTACTTGCCAGATACCTGGATGAGCGGTCTAATAAATGGATATGCGGTTGTTACGGAGAAGTATCAGGCCGCTAGATGGCGCCATTGACAAATCAGAATCAAGTATTCCAAAGAGCTGTGTGATAAATATGTCTGTATATATTTAAATAGATCACAGAATAAACACCAACAGAACTCCAATGCAAACCAGAGGTTGAATTTAGCTGTTATGCGATTTCTTTCTTCTCACATAATTACGTAATTTCAGCGCAAAATAAAATGTCAATGTATTTATTTATTTGGTTATTAGCTGTGTAATAAGCGGGATAATGTACAGTCAGCCGGTTATTGCAAAATAAACTCCTTCCCATCAGGGTTTGTTACTGAATTTAGTCATTTCTAAAATTAGGGGTGGGACTCTTAAGACACCTCACAATTCAATTCGATTTTGATTCAAGGAGTCACTATCCACATTTTTGCAATGTTGAGCAAACTGTCCCTTTGACATGCATGTTCCCTCACCTGCAGCTGTGCAGTACAGTTCTGGCAACAGACCATGTGTCCGCAGGGGCAAAATGCGGCGTCAATCTCCTCCTCGCAGCATAGCATGCACAGCAGCGCCTCCCGCAGTTTCTGCAGCTTCTCCTGCAGCAGGCGGCTCTGCTGGCAGCCTCCGCAGTCAAGCAGCCCCTCCTGGTCACGTGAGGGTGAGCGCGATAAAGGGGTGCGCTCACCTGGCCTCGACATCATTTCCACGATACCAGCATTGTAGAGCGCGCGCCTGGCGTAGTCGTACACTTCCTTGGAGGTGCGGCGGATGTCGAAAACGTACTTCTTGCCAAGGTTGATATTCTCATTAAGGAAAAGTGAAGCCAGATGACCCTTGAAATCCCGGCTATATTGCATCATGACCGCATTGGTAACTGTGTCACATCTGTGAAAAAAAAAAAAAGTATCACACATTAGCACATTATTTGCTCAGAGGCTGACACGAAACAGCTCAAATGATCCATTAAACATATTGGGGCATAGAACAGGTGCTATAGTTGTGGAAATGAAAGATTGCACCATTTGTTATGTGTTCAAGAGCAAAGAGCACTAGCTGACTGGGTTCTCCAGCCCCAGATAAAAGCTTTAATTGCCCAGTCGTTGAAGTATGATGTAACAGCTCCCTGAACTTTCACCTGTTTTAATGTGTGTTAAGGCAACAGAGACAAGCATGCCATTTTATGACAAGGGCTATGTAATGCTGCCACTCCTGTTTAAGTTGATTGATGGGAAGTAAAAAAGCTGATTGTGTAAGGCATTACAATGAAAGTGAATGGGGCCAGTCCATAACCCTTACAAAAAAATCTAAGAGTATAGTCAAGATGTAAACATTACACATGTTAACATGGATTTTAGTGTGATAAAATTGCTTAATAACCTTATCTGTGTAAAGCTATATTTATGAAACAATGTTTATTTGAGCGTTTATGGACTGGCCTCATTCATCTACTTTGTAAGTCCCTTACTGTAACCGTAACTTTTGCTTTTTTTTTTGTAAATAAAAAGGAGGGGTGAGTCGAAATTATTTTTTTGTGGAAATCAACATTATGCCACAAATGCTGTAAACTGAGCTTAACCCACAATACTCCTTTAATACTTAGTTTCAAATCAGTAGGACACAGTTGGTTTCTACTAAGAAACTACACTTCAACAAGAGAGCTTTACCAACAATACCCAGGGCAAAGAGAGAGATTATTTGTCTGTGATAATGTCTACAAAACAATTTTTGAGTTGTTCAGACTATGGCAGGAGGCAAACAGATAAGCTAAATCATGCTAGACACGCCATTCCAAAACCTAGTGGGCTGCCTCGCTGTTTACTGCCTACATAGGCACCTACATTCAGCAGCACCTTAGCCAATATGAAACCTCATAAATATTGATTTGGAGAGCTTTACTTACACACAGGAGACTCAACATTAGTTTCCATTAGCATGTTGCTAAGCTAACAACAAAATGGTCCAATAAGCATATTAGCATTAAGCATTAAACACTGAAAACATTCAATAAAAAATGTTCAATAAAAATTACGTATATTTATCATCTGTACTTTGAGGCAGTTGCAATTTTGGATGAACATTTTCATAAATCTCACTGCAATGCATTCAGGGATTACTTCCTTTAAGAATGATACAAGCTATGCTGCCTAGAATTTGGGCAAAATGAGGTGGAGGGCAGACTA
The DNA here is from genome assembly GCF_019703515.2 of Myxocyprinus asiaticus. Classification (NCBI taxonomy): domain Eukaryota; kingdom Metazoa; phylum Chordata; class Actinopteri; order Cypriniformes; family Catostomidae; genus Myxocyprinus; species Myxocyprinus asiaticus. The sequence continues at coordinate 33,694,915 of NC_059373.1, forward strand.
ATGTTGCTGCCTATCTTTTAGAACAGCCTTCACGTCGAGAGTGTGCCTACGATGTCTTAAAATGCAGCTTAATGCTTAAAATAGGTTTTGGAACAGAGTTTTAATGTAAAGTAACAGAAGTCCTGTGCACAAGGCGTGCAGTGGTGAGACTGGTGAATTAGTGACAACTCTTGCCTAATAACACATTAAGGTGGAATGAATAACATCTATAAACCATTTAAGAATGTAATGATGCATCATTTTGCTCAAGGGTTTTAATGGTGGTTTCACCTCTGAATGTTCGTGTATTAATTCATCTCACCTGTAAAAGGCATGTGTCTCTGTGATCGCCCGGTACAGTCCACTGGCTGCTCGATTACTGATCAACTTGAACAGCAGGACCACACTGTCACTGGTTTCCTTGGTGACTGTTAAGTACACACTCTTCCCTGATTGTGTGGCAATTTGTATCATGGGATAGGATATCCTGCAATGAAGGGAAAAGATGAGACATTACGCAAAGGGAGTGACATCACAAATAGACATAATTAGACTCCCTGCAAAAATTAAATGAATACATAAATAAATAATTCGGTCTCAAATCAATTTACCTATTTGTACTCTTAAAAAACATGAAATTGTTTTGTTTATAAACTCAACAAACTACCTTCGTGTAGTTTGAAATCAGAATAAAATTTTATTTTTGAAAATTCGGTCTGATTTCAAGTAGCTAGTTTTTCCACTTGCAACATTAGAGTGTAGAAAACCAGTTTTAAAGCTCAACACTGAAATCATATTGGAATTGGGTGCAGTGTGTGAACAAAGCCTGTGTGTACCCTGTACCATATTACTATTTGATATTTATGATTGTGCTTGTGCCTTCATGACTGTTCTTTCGAATTACACCATCAGCACATCTAAGTTGTGTCAACGTGCTCTTTCCTAACCTGTTAACCAGGGTGAAGTCTTCTCGACAGATAGCGATGCCCTCTGGCCCCACTCCGATTGCCAACCTCTGTCCCTCTGCACCCCGGACCCAGTGCCACTCCACTCCATAATGATCCAGTGATGAGACCAGCTGCAGGGCCTGGTACTCCACCGAGCCCTGACTAAAACCCTCCAGAGCCTTGTGCTTTGCTATGATACTGCCAAAAAAGCAACACAGAGACACTTTGAGTCTGGAAGGAAGATGAAAAAGGCACAGATGCTAAAAGACTGATCAAGTGAAAAGAGGGGGAGAAGTGGAGAAGTTGAAGGTAGAAAGTAGGGGTTCTTGATATATCAGCGGCCAAAACATTATTGGCCGATAACTTGGAAAATGAAAAATTATTAATCGTGCAGATCAGTGGAATTACTGCCGATATTTTCACCGATAATTTGTCAAGGTTTATTTGCATGTTTCTATCAAGTGAATAGTTTATTAATTTAAAGCAGCTCTAGTTTAAAGGGTTAAAAAGGCAAAAAGTAAAATTATCGGTATTGCGAATTATCAGTTATTGGTTTTGACCCAGAAATTCCATTTAAAAGCATCCCTAGAAAGATGAGAGAAAAACTTTCTTTTAAGAGGATTTCTTTTTAATTTTATGTTGTGTTTGGCCAGAGATTATTTAGCAGAGACGAGTCATTTCTATTTAAATGAATGGGAGAAATTGGAATGCTCAACCAAGGAGCTCCAGCGCCCAACGGTCAATGGATATAGAAATGAAGTCCCACCTTACAGGTAAAGAGCCAGTCACCTTTTAGATACAGACATAACCTGTCAATCAACTCGAGAACACGCATGCATATTAGCTATACAAGCTGAGAAAATTGTGTTAAGCGCAATACGTAATATATTACTCCAGTATTGTCCAATTTTATTGCTGATTTGAAATACAGTTGTGCTCAAAAGTTTGCATACCCTGGCAGAAATTGTGAAATTTTGGCATTGATTTTGAAAATATTTTCAAATATTTGTCTTTTATTTAAGGATAGTGATCGTATGAAGCCATTTATTATCACATAGTTGTTTGGCTCTTTTTTAAATCATAATGATAACAGAAATCACCCAAATGGCCCTGATCAAAAGTTTACATACCCTTGAATGTTTGACCTTGTTACAGACACACAAGGTGACACACACAGGTTTAAATGGCAATTAAAGGTTAATTTCCCACACCTGTGGCTTTTTAAATTGCAATTAGTGCCTGTGTGTGTGTGTGTATATGTGTATATATATATATATATATATATTATATATATTAGTCAATGAGTTTGTTATCTCTCACGTGGATGAACTATGCAGGCTAGTTACTGAGCCATGGGGAGCAGAAAAGAACTGTCAAAAGACCTGTGTAACAAGGTAATGGAACTTTATAAAGATGGAAAAAGATATAAAAATATATCCAAAGCCTTGTAAATGCCAGTCAGTACTGTTCAATCACTTAAGAAGTGGAAAATTCGGGGATCTCTTGATACCAAGCCAAGGTCAGGTAGACCAAGAAAGATTTCAGCCTCAACTGCCAGAAGAATTGTTCGGGATACAAAGAAACACCCAAAGGTAACCTCAGGAGAAATACAGGCTGCTCTGGAAAAAGACGGTGTGGTTGTTTCAAGGAGCACAATACTTGTTGACCCCTCTACAAACATAGCGCTTATGACTGTGACCATAAAGCTCTATTTTGGTCTCGTCACTCCAAATTAAAGTGTGCCAGAAGCTGTGAGGCGTGTCAAGGTGTTAGCGGGCATATTGCATCCGGGCTTTTTTGTGGCATTGGCGCAGTAAAGGCTTCTTTCTGGCAACTCGACCATGCAGCTCATTTTTGTTCAAGTATTGTCGTATTGTGCTCCTTGAAACAACCACACCATCTTTTTCGAGAGTAGCCTGTATTTCTCCTGAGGTTACCTGTGGGTTTTTCTAAAAGCTAAAACTCATTGACTATTTATACAAAGACACTGATTGAAATTAAAAAAGCCACAGGTGTGGGAAATTGAACTTTAATTGCCATTTAAACCCGTGTGTGTCACCTTGTGTGTCTGTAACAAGGCCAAACATTCAAGGGTATGTAAACTTTTGATCAGGGCCATTTGGGTGATTTCTGTTATCATTATGTTTTAAAAAGGAGCCAAACAACTATGTGATAATAAATGGCTTCATATGATCACTATCCTTAAATAAAAGACAGTTTTTTTGCATGATCAGCCATATTTTCAAAATCAATGCCAAAATTTCACAATTTCTGTCAGGGTATGCAAACTTTTGAGCACAACTCTATGTTCTTTGATCGTAATCTTGACCAACCGGTTTTTTTTTTTTTTTGTCTCTCTATTCAAGCAGATAAGAGCTGCACTGGCATGACAGGAAATAGCCTCCCGACAGCATTCCAAAGATGGCCGACAGTGGACTGACTTGCTAGAAAGACTCTGGTTTGCCACATCCAGTATAAGATTAATTGGAACAAAATGGAACATTGTAGTTTAAGTTAACAGCCAACAAAGTCTAGGGATGCACTGATATAGAAATTTTGACATATGATATCGATATAGCCATTAATTACTTTTATTATGGCCAATAACCAAAAATTACTGATATTATAAGTATAATGTTTGATCTGTAATTTTTTTTTAAAGAAGTGCTCACAATCAAATCTTCAATCTCAAGTTTTACTTGCTTTTGGAAACAATAAGCATCACATTTTCTGCTTCCAATATTGGCCAAATCAATAACAAAAATAAAATGAGCTAACTTTGATTAACACCAACAACCACCGATTATTTATGTTATGGCAAATAACTGATCTGATTATAAAAAATACTGTTTTTGTGAACACATTTTGTTCACAATAAAGTCTCATGCTAATATCTGACATGTCAGCCACTGATAAGTGTTGCCATTTACAAAGCTCTTGTTTTTATTCCGTCTATACTTTAGTCTTGATTTGAGACTTTGATTTGAAAGCAAGTTTAAATGATAATTAAATCACTGCAGACAGGTTTAATTAATCCACTATGATTGCATTTTAATTAGGTCATCCATTATCTAACCAAAACAAGTTAAGAGCCTTGAAATAAAAATAAAAAAAATCTAAATAAGGGGGATTATGTCAAGGTTCTGCCCTTAGTTTTGGGGTTTTCTACTTTGTGGTAGAGCCCTAACATGTTCCATGTCTGTTTTAGGTCTTGTGTCTGGATTCAGCCACTTCAGTTGGTTTGGTTTATTTACTCTGTGGCTGAATCCAAACACTTGTGTTTTGTCTCGTGTTATATGTGAATGCATCTGGTTTTGCATTTTCTCATTTCCTTGTGCATTTGTGTCAGTCTTCAGTGATAACCCCGCCCTCCCGTTTGCCTTTTTATCCGTCTGATTATTAGTTTATTTGTTCCACCTGCCATCTTCGTTATCTCCTTATTTCCTTCGTCTATTTAAGCTCCTCTTCTGTTCTGTCCTATACCAGTTTGTTGTGTGATGTTGCTTGTTTATGTCTCCTGTTAGGTCTCTGTCGGTCGTGTTCCTGTCCAGTCAGATTTCTGTTGGTTCCCCGTTCCAGCCCAGCCCATCACTGTGTTGTCGCCCTGGACTGTGTTTGTTTTTCCCCTTCGGGGACATTTTTGTTTGTTTTTGTTATATTGCGAGTCCTCCCATTTCCTCAATCCAAACCTGACACGTTGTAATTAGACAAACAACATTAAGAGTGCTTGTTTACATGCACACACCCCTGGATTAGATGTTCATCAGAATGTTATCATACAGATTAGAAACGTTACAGTTCATGCAGGTCAAAAAAGAAAAAAAAAATCAATGTATGAATGTGTCTTTTACAATAGCACAATCAAACGGTCCTTTTATTTGCAATGCTTAGTGATAAAATGTGTATTCTCTTGTTAAGTCTGTCTTATCGTTCAATGTCGGAGTTCGACAAGGTAGTCTGAAACATACTTCACTAGACTCCAGACTGTACACTAAACCGCTGCCATGACAGGGTACAATGGCTGCAAGCTATTTCAAATCAGTTGCAAAGAGAAAAAACAGGTAACTAGTAGCGTTCACAAAAGGTATGCATCACCCATTACTATTGCTCATACTCAAACTCGGCGTTAAGGATAAAGTCAGTTGTTCACTCTCTGTCAAAGTGTAAACCAAATAATTGAGTGTGAAATAACACCCATTTTGCAACTGGTATGTATTGTAAGAAATGTTGTAGGAAAGTAAGCTCACTGTTAGCTTCTTTTGAGTTGCAGTTTGTGGGATCTGCGTTTTTATTTTACAGAAGCTGTGGGTTTTACTTCCATTTCTGTGCACAACATTTACATGAAGGTATGTGCGTAAATGCAACCCAATGAAAATAATCCTAGCCTGCAATTAGGGCTGCAACTAATGATTATTTTGATAATAGACTAATATAACAATTATTAAAACGATTATTCGACTATTCGGGCGATTATTGCAGCGATTAATCATTAGCTCTTAACGGACTATTCAGCTTGTGCCCCGGGTTAAAAAGTTGTTTTAAACATGCTTACTAACAATAAAGAGGACAAAATCATCTTCTAAAAATCTCTCTAAGTGATATTCACTGAATTAAAAGGGGAAAAATACATTTTATTAAGTTTAATTCAGTAAAAGAAATTCACTGCAAAACAATTCCTATTGTTATCAAGTGTTTTTGTCTTGTTTTCCATTTGAAATTGTCTAAAAATCCTTAAAACAAGATACATTTACTCGAGAAGCAACATAAAAAATTAAGAATTGCTTTCAGAGAACGTATCTTGAATATAAGTGTATTTTTTCACTTGTTTATACGTGCAGAAGACAAAATATTCAAAATCTATTCTCTGAAAGCAAGTCTAAATATCTTATATGCTGCTTCTCAGGTAAATGCATTTTTTTTTTTTTTTATTAGGATTTTTGGATCATTTTAAAATATTTTTATTTTTTATATTATATTCAGCATTCTCAGATAATTATTTTCTTTTGCAGTTTAGCTCCTAAAGTAAATGTACATTGTTTTAAAGGAGTTTAAGATACTTATATTGGAAAACAAGCAAAAACAAATCAAAAGCATATTTTGTTGCAGTGTATAATTGGCTAAGACTACTCTCTCTCACCTTTTTGTATACTTCGATCCATCTTTAACTCACAAAAAACAAACTCTCTCTTATTAATAGAGCTGTGTATCACCGATTTTCTTCATGATAAGATACACAATGCAACACATATGTATTATGATTCGCTACATTGCGAGCCATCGTGTAATAATCTATCTGCAGCAAGCATGCATGCATTTTGCTTAAGTGGAATGGCAACTCCGGCTCCACTTATTCCACAACGAGAGTGCTTCTCTATTTACTTATTTTGTATTTGTATAATTCCCTCATACTTTGCGATCTACATCACCTGAAGCTGTTTGGAAAGTTTAGAGTGCATCTGGACTGTGAACTGTGTAATTCTTCCTCTCCTCAGTCAGATGCGAGCTGCAGTGCTGCTCTCAAACGCCATCATTAGTTTCATATGATCCCATGTTAGGTTAATTGAGATCAAACGACTATTCGACGACAACAAAAAATTGGTTGAAAGTTTTTTAAAAAAAGTTTTTTTTTTTTTCGACATTGTCAATAACGTCGACTAATCGTTTCAGCCCTACCTGCAATGCAGTTTTGGAAATGCATGTTAGGACTGCTTTTTTTTCCATCCACTATAGGACTGCAGTATTTACATATTAAATTATAGGCCAATATCTGACTAAATTCAAAGTGCAAATGACTTGACAAACATTACTTCACATCAGTTGACTTCAAATTTCTTTGTTCTTTCTTATTGGTTCATAACATGGACGACCTGAATGCATTATAAGATCTTAAATCTGTTGTAAAACCATTATAAAACACTGAGTTGAAGGTCAGGAATAAAAATGCGACTGGCATGTAAGCTCACCTGTTGATGGTTGCCTGGTTGGGCTCTTGACCACAGAGTTCAGTGTACCAGTACTTGGCTGTGTTCTGGTTGTAGTCGCCAAACTCAGCTTGGGCGAGAAGGGCGCTGAGCACTTCGGCTTGTTCGGAGCACATCCGCAGATGTCCACGATGAAGATCCTCTTTCACATGCATAAAAAACAGGTGTCTGCAGCACAGAAGAGAAAGACAAAGAAAGTGAGAGAGTATTAGAATGGATGGAGGCAGGTGGCTGGTGGTATTGTGGAACATGAGGGCACTACATGGACGACAGGTGGTACGACTGAAAAGTGAGAGCACTTCGTGTAGACTGGAGCAGGTGACGGGGAACTTGAATTACAAACAAACATCTGTGTTCCATCTAACTAACTTCTGAGTTTTAAATGTAACCTTAAAAAGAAAAGTTTCGATCAGTTTGTTTTCATCAAAATCAATCAATGGGACATAAAAAAGTGCCCATATTTGAAGAACCAACTACAGATGAGCCATAAAAAGATACCAGGCGACGACAATCAAAACATTAAAGAGGAACAGTAAAAACCAGAACTGCCTAACAATCAATTGAAAATAGCATTGGTTGAAGGAAAAGCAGAAATACTGGTTTCCATTACAACTGATGGTCACTTTCACTTTAAAAACAAACATTGGAGAACTTTGTAACTCATGTGTGTTCATGTATGTATGTGTGAAGTGGTTTGACTTTCACTCCCGTCTCACTGACTTGTGTCTCCTATCTAACCCTAGCAGTTGAACATTCCCTAATGCATAACCCTAACAGCATGTTGCCAAACGATAAGCCTGCAGCCTCCCACAACATACAGCATGAACACAGCACTCACCATTCACAGCTGAAAAGGACCGACATAACTCGACAGAAATCCCTAAAGCTGTAATTCAGGAGTGCTTATATGTTTTTGTGAGGATGAGTATCCTTTTAGCCTTCTGTAAGATTGTAAGATTCCAGTGGGTGGAGTGGTGTCAAGTACCATAAAAAAAGCTTTTTCCCTTCACAAGTTTTCATTGATTTATTTATCTTTTTCTATTGATTAACTCTCTATATCTGGATTTTTTATTTTTTTTTTTACCTTAAGAGTCAGGCTACTTCCTGCTCCACTGCAAATGAAGAATACTGTAGACAGATTCCACTGTAATGACAGAGAATGAACAGGTATTTTGCAGATACATAGTGATTTCCTGGTTCAACATTCACTAAATGCTGATTAGAAGATCTAGAGAGAGACCTGCAAAGTCTGGAGTAAACCAAAATATACAAAATCAAAAATAAAACCAAACTACACTAAAAAACACAAATGTAAACACAAAACAACCCCCCCCCCCCCCAAAAAAAAAAAAAAAAGTTAAAAAATTAAAATACATCTTTGTGGGTTTGCGTGTCTGCATCATACTTCACTTCAGGGGAACACACGCACACACTCATCTGCTGCGGTGATTTTCTTTACAGAATTGTCTAACAACTTCACAGGTGACATACTGCCTAAACATCCTTGCTGCTCTCTATTCTTCCTGCAGTGTACAACTTAGACATGGTAATCAGCTCAGGCTGCTTTACATAAATCTGACCCCAAACCCTTATGTCCCCATAATGTCCAACTACACAACACGAATGTCAAATTGAGCATGTCCCCTGAGATTAAGTTTTGAGACCAAACAGGACTGATGTTTTCCCCCAGCATGCCTCTTTCCCCCCAGACAACAGCAGAGCATGGGAACTCTGAAAACAGGCTGGGATATATTCCTGCACGCAGGCGATGGATCTTTACGAAAACAAACACGGGCATATCAGTTCGCACAGTGTTGCCGACAAAACCCCCTACCGCTAAACATTGACTTTGGATGAAAAGAGTGCATTACAAGAATTGCTGGAGTAAAAGATGGAGGTAGATTTATAGGCCAGACAAATAAACAAGACCTGCACTTTGACAAAAGGAGTTTCGCCCAGCCTGACCAGGCACTTCCCTAGTGATATCACATTCATGTGATGAATTACCTGACTTATAACAAAGGCAGCTCATAGGAGACATGGGGAGGGGGCAGGGAAAGGTTACTAGCGGTCAAACAGTAATCTAGGATTGTAGCGTCAATTCAGTCAATACTTGGCTAATCTTAGAAACACGCAGCTGTGCAGTTAGTCACAATCAACAAGCCCTGGCACACTATGTGTGGGTCTAATTAGCTGGTGTGAACATACAACTGAAATAAAACAATTGAACAACAGGAAAGATGACAACTTTTACAATAAATGTCTGCAGTTACAGTGATTTTACCATGCCTAAAAACCCCTTAACCATGGTAAATCACTTCATCTGCCTGTTCAAGTATAAATGTCAATACGTAATTGAATATTTGAAGGAAAAACATCAAATATGCATGGTTAAATACATGTTGTGCAACACATACTGTAAATGTACTGACTGTTTTATGAATTACAAATTTTCAGTTATTACAGATTACAATTTATTCATTTAGGGCTACTGTATAAATCAAACAAGGCACCTGGTATTGCATTATGTCAGCCACAAAGCTCTTGTCTGTGAGCAGACAAAAGCATTTGGTTGTTGTGAAGTCTGGTGTCTTAATACTATAAGATCAGATAAGCAGGGTTTAAGGCGGTCTGGAGGCCACAGGTGTCACCCCACTCTCTCCCTCCATGTCTAAAGATCCTCCACCTGTCAAAACCTACTGGTCCTTTCAGCAAGAAGGGATTGAGGCCTGTGTGAACCCTGAACATCTGCGCATGAGGTCAGGCTTTCATGTTAGAGTTTAAACAGACACCATTCTGTCTGTCGGTATCTTCATCAGCAATGACACAGCTCCTTTCAGGGGCCGCAAACAATAGAAGAGTCAATTTTTCCTATCAGCTCTGCATGTGTGCATGTACGTACACTGCTTATAAAAAGTACACCCCATTTTTTTGCATTTACGGTTTAAAATCATGAGGTTAAGTGAAAGTTTGGCCATACCTCAACAAAGTACTCTATAACTTTAAAGTGAAACTAAGCCAATTACAGACTTAAACTGATGAAATACAACTAAAATAATTGAATGTATTCAGCAGTTTGCTTGGACTATCCTATACTATCCCAGAATTAAACTCTACTCTGCTTTTCAAAGAAAGCATTTTGTGTGATTTCAGAATGAAAATACACTGTCATGTCCTTGCTTAAACACTCCTGACAAAAAGAAACAAATCATCCCTTTGCAGCTGAAATGCTTAGCACTTGATTATGTAACTGGAAGAATTAAATTAGAAACACCTCCACCCTTCAGTTGACATGAAATGGGTTACTGTATGATATGAGAGCTGGAGGGTTTTGTGAAACAGGGCTTTTGAGGCTTTGGCTTCAGATGTGGTGCACTTTCTGCAGAATTTCCTCATGTTTTGGCTAGAAAGTGAATCTTATGACAGGCATTGGGAAAAAAATCTGAAATACTGCACAGAGTTCAAAATTTACAGAATCGTCAAAATCCTTTTATCACCCCATTTTGTGTGTGTGTGTTTTTCAACTTCTGGAAAAACTAAAAAAAATAAAATACAATGTATAAATTGATTTAAAATAATAATAATAAAAAAAGTTACATTTAAATTGAAAATAAAACAAATATTATATAAAATGCTGTTTAACTTAAGCTGATAAAAGTGTTGCTAAGTGATAACGTTCTCTCTCCACTTTACCTTACTGGATTCTGGCCACTATTTTTGCCTGTGCAAATTTGTCCCTTACTAATTGCTTTATCTTCTCAGATACAGGCAAATTCACTGTGTTAGACCCCCAACAAAGAACAAAACATTTCTCTGAAATGAAATGAAGCTTCTGCCCAGAGATGGCAACAACGAGGTCAATCCGCACAGGTCTTTCATTCTTTTCAGGCACCCTTTGAAACAATGTGGTTTCAGAGTTAGTCAAATAACATTGCTCTGAGCCATGCGGCGGGGGTTACTCGCAGTCAACAAACTTTAGTAAACCCTGCTGTCAGTTCCGTGCACCTCAGGTAAACACCTCCTCGCTAAACCAAAAAGTGTTAATCATCATTCGCAAAAATTTGAAAGCAAATGCAGATTAATATTCAACCAACAACTGACATTCAAACAAAGATGTTTTGTTGAGTAAACGCCTCAAGTAAGGGATGTGTTCTGCAAACAGCAATCGCTGTGGGTGAAAAATAAAACTTAAAATTAAAATGTGTGCCCAGACAACACAACCTCATTCCTGAGTGATACATAATCAAAGAGGTGGAGGTTACGATAGTTTATCCACAGAGGTGGTTAAACCTGTTCTGATGCCATAGGGGTGCATGTCATCCTGCTAACCCAGCAAAACAAACACCACTCTCGTGATTTAGCTCACTAAACGACCACCTGATTGAGACAAATAATTCTGTAAAAATGGTAGGAATTAGTTTAGAGAGAATATATATATATATATATTTTATTTTTTTTCTCTTTCATGGATGAGTTGGATCAGATAGTGAAAGAAAAACAGCCAACAAGTACAGGAAAGCAAAGCATGTAAATTTCAGTCCTGTTATGCAATCATTTAAATATAACCTACTCTCACCACGTTTATTAAGCAATATACGTGTTTCCCGGTGCAGAGGCAGTTTAGTCATCAATTAAATAACTGACAAAGAATGTAGTTAGATATATGTATAACTGATGTTTCTGAAGAACTTAAGACTGTTGGAACAGCATACAGTCACCTTTGTATTGGCGAAGGTAATTTTATCCCCATTTTGGCCTTTACGACTATTATTGAGAGAAGAATAAAAAGAAAACAGGAAATGATGGGAAAAAGAAAGGGGAAACTGGATTTGGAACTATTGCGAGCTGAATTCAAATTCATGTTTCTAGCATGAGCACCACAGCTCAATTTCAGAGCATTTTCTGTAACAGCTAGCCCATAGCTCGATCATAATGTAAACTGGTTTTTTTTAATGATACGTACAGCTTAGGAAGGGTCTTGCAAGTCACTTTCCTCAGTGTTTTCCAGAGATGTCCTCCTGCTTTAAGGAGGCAATCATGAGCTTCGAGAGGTTTGTCTCTGCAGTTGTCCGTTCATATTTACGTTGACCCTGAATAACACCCGAGCTCCTGTTCCTGCTGAAAACATCCAGGTCCCTGACTGTGAAAACAACAAGCACTGAGATCATGGAGGCGTGTTTTGCATATTTGGAGGCGTATGGAAAACCAGTGCTTTCACGTATGAGAACAGTGTGAAAGTTTATATTTTTGAATAGGAACCAAGAAGCCAGGGTCACAGTATGTGCGCACAATTTAATCTTTTAAGCATTATTTGCTGCTCTTTCTGAGAGCCTGCTGTTAAATCTGTGAACCGATTAATGTTTAAAAGAGCCATTGTCTTTTTTTAAAGTGTGCTGTACCTCTGACATTGGTGCTGGCCTCTGTGGATCACCAGGATTGAGTCCTGATGTGAATGCTAAACACTCAAGCCCTGCAAAACAATACAGCAGTTTTTGCACAAGCCTGGCACCAACCACATGCAATTACGACCAGCTAGTACATAATCACGGATGTACAACCACTGTAAGGGCTGATGACAAATGTAATTTAGTGAATGCGAATCCAGGTTAAATTGGTAGTGGTTTTTGGAACATGGTAACTTATTTGTTTGGCCATAATTAGGTGCTCCAAGTTGGTAGTCCATCATGGTGTTCACCCAGCCAGGTCATAGATGGTCAGGCTAGTTTTAGAGGGGTTTTGAAAACTCTTTTTTAGCTGGTCAGGCTGATCTAAGCTGGTCTCCCAAACTGAATAAGCTGGTCTGAGCACCTAAAATGTGTTTCAACTGACTAGCCTGACCAGGCTGCTCAACCAGCTAAGACCAGCCAACCAGCTTATGCTAGTTTTATCCAATTTTTTGAAGTATAGGTCTCTGCGGAACAATAATGGGCATTTCCCAATCAGTGGGCATTTTCAAACCAGGTTGGGCATTTCTCAACTATCCAATAAAAGTAGGGAATCTCCATGTAGTAAGCAAATAGTGTAAAGCAGTTGAAAAATGCCCACCCTGGTTTGAAAACACCCACCGATTGGGAAACCGCCACTTTTGTAAAAAAAAAAAAATCAATCATATTTGAGTTAAGCACTACCTGATTTGTTATGTTTAGGTTAGGGGAAGTGTTAGGGTTGGGTTATAGTTTCTCTGACCAATGAGGTAGTGCTTTCATGATAAATACAAATTCATCTTGCCTTGCTATTCAACATTTTGGAAATTCGCCACCAGGATGGGTCCATGAGGCACACCAAGTTAGCACTGCGCTGTCTACACAGCCGTTTTAGACAGCATTTTAGAATGCAGTCGGAAAACACTCGGCTTGACACAAGTGTGAATATCACATCTGTTTTCTCATGCTGAAAATAGAGCAGGGCAGATTAAGAGATGCCATTCAGGTTGTGGGAATATTTGATTTTATTTATTTTTTTACACATGGTGAGAGGAAGCGTATGAGTGTTTGTGGTCAGGAGAAAGGGTGGGGCTGCTCTGCTCTCAGAATTAAGCCCTCAAGGCCAGTGGTTATCTTTAAACTATGCCTCGTTTAAGGATTTTATCCAGTCTGTAATTAAAACTTTTGATATCCAGGGACTGTAAAGCAACCATGTCTGCCAAGTCCCTTTTCATACTAGTACATACTGTATTTCTTCCATCTGGCAATCCTCCACCAGCACTCTGCACAGAGAAGTATAAGGATCTATTTTTGGAAGATGCACTTAGTTTAATGAACATAAGGGACTGTCATAATAATGGACTACAGAAGATAGTTTTTCATTCAGCCTGCTCCTGGTCTTATATAAAGCAGCTTGCCTGCATTCAGAGGCCTGTACACAGTTTAGTGCATCTTACATAATAAGAGCAGACAGAGATAGAAAGGAACTGGAGAGAGAGAGAGAGAGTGAAAGGCTGAACAGAGTTCCGGCCCTGGACAGTAGGGGAATCCAACAAGGCTCAGTGCTCGGCCCTCTCTCGTTTCAACATTTCCAACTTGGGCAACTCTCAAGGCACACAGGATTTTTGCTTTTTTGTATTAGGCTACCACAATGGTATACATGTTGCTGGTCTTATTGTGCAAAATGTATAAGTCTATGTTATTCCAAAGGGGGGGGAGTCTCTACACAATATTTAAATCAAAATGTAATAAATTGTTGCTGACGTCACAATATCCTCTTATTTTAAAACCCCTCTCCTTAAACCACATGGTTTCTATTCTGACATGAAACACACTTTTTATGATCCAATCAATTCCGATGGATAAAAGGCCCAATATCTATCTATCATATATATATATATATATATATATATATATATAAAATCTCTATCTATCTATCTATCTACATTTATTTATTTTCACACTAAATATGACGTTTCACTTGGAAATGCATTTTTACGAAAGTAAAATTTGTTAAAGGCTTTTTGACTATAACAAAAACAAAACACTTGCTCACACGCACGCACACATACATACAATAATCTTGGGATTACCATCTGACATCAACACTGAACTATAATACTGTCTGTCACAGTATATTTTTGACCATGACAGACGAGGCCCAATCAGCCCCTCTCACGCTTGGAACAGTATGTTCCTGACGCGCATGTGCGTATGCTACTGCCCTCTCTTTCAGACATTAATCAGAGTGTTTGGTCCTCTGGAACAGTTTTATGGGGACTCCAGTTTCCCTAAGGCTGAAAGATGTTGAGACATTTCCAGAGCTTACATCAAACTGAGCAGAAGTTCCAGACAGAATGCGCATACAGAGAATGACAGACCTGATGTGCATGCACGATTCCACTTAAAACATTCGCTGTGGGGAAAACTAAGTGGATGTGTTTGTATAAGCATGTAGTGAATACATGCTAGAGCTCAAGAGCTCAATCGCGGTCGATGCAATGCATATTGGCACATATGTAGTGAATACATGCCAGAGCTCACGTGCGGTCGATGCGATGCATATTGGCACACAGTGTCAAAGTAGGGCAGTGGTCATTGCACAAAGAAGGTTAGAGAACATGACCCTAGTGGCTGGAAGCCGGGGCACATTATGTGTGCGCACACACACACACACACACACACACACGACAACAGTGCCAGAGGGGGAACAATGGGCTATTTTCATGGGACAGCAGCCTGTGTTACACTCAGAAATGCCAGGCAGCCGTCTAATAATCTGCCATGTGCGTCACTTCCTTGATTTAGTCCAACAACATTCCTCTATCAATCACAAAGATAAATACAAAGAGAAACTATGTGAAAGTGTGTTTGTGAAGGTAAAGACAGAAGCTCAGAATAGCATACTACTATGCTGCTCTTTCGACAAAGTATACTTCGGTTTTCCATGCACATTGCGTGACACAAATTTCATCATCAGCACAGTTTTCATGGACTGTCCGCGTGCAGCCTAGTTTTTTTTAGATACGCGGATAGTCCGCATTTTTGCACGTCATCAGCACGTGCCTGTAGTTGACTTTACTAAAGAGTATAACAAAAGCAGTAATGCGCATATGTCGAACGCGTTCGTATGGCCGCATAAACTTTGAAAGGCTTGAGCACTTGACAGAATGGCACTCAGAAAAAAACTAAATACAGTTGGAAGTCAGAAGTTTACATACACATTTGCCAAATACATTTAAACTCAGTTTTTCACAATTCCTAACATTTAATTACAGTAAACATTCCCTGTCTTAGGTCAGTTAGGATCACTATTTTAAGAATGTGAAATGTCAGAATAATAGTAGAGAGAATTATTTATTTCAGCTTTTATTTATTTCATCACATTCCCAGTGGGTCAGAAGTTTACATACACTTTAGTATTTGGTAGCATTGCCTTTACATTTTTTAACTTGGGTCAAATGTTTTGGGTAGCCTTCCACAAGCTTCTCACAATAAGCTGCTGGAATTTTGGCCCATTCCTCCAGACAGAACTGGTCAGGTTTGTAGGCCTCCTTGCTCGCACACGCTTTTTCATTTCTGCCCACAAATTTTCTATCGGATTGAGGTCAAGGCTTTGTGTTGGCCACTCCAATACCTTGCCTTTGTTGTCCTTGAGCCATTTTGCCACAACTTTGGAGGTATGCTTGGGGTCACGGTCCATTTGGAAGACCCATTTGCGACCGAGTTTTAACTTCCTGGCTGATGTCTTGAGATGTTGCTTCAATATATCCACATAATTTTCTTCCTCATGATTCCATCTATTTTGTGAAGTGCACCAGTCCCTCCTGCAGCACCCCACAACATGATGCTGCCACCCCCATGCTTCACGGCTGGGATGGTGTTCTTCGGCTTGCAAGTCTCATCCTTTTTCCTCCAAACATAACAATGGTCATTATGGCCAAACAGTTCAGTTTTTGTTTCATTAGACCATAGGACATTTCTCCAAAAAGTAAGATCTTTGTCCCCATGTGCACTTGCAAACTGCAGTCTGGCTTTATGGTGGTTTTGGAGCAGTGGCTTCTTCCTTGCTGAGCAGCCTTTCAGGTTATGTTGATACAGGACTTATTTTACTGTGGATATAGATACTTGTCTACCTGTTTCCTCCAGCATCTTCACAAGGTCCTTTGCTGTTGTTCTGGGATTGATTTGCACTTTTTGCACCAAACTATGTTCATCTCTAGGAGACAGAATGAGTCTCCTTCCTGAGCGGTATGATGGCTGTGTGGTCCCATGGTGTTTATACTTGCGTACTATAGTTTTTACAGATGAACATGGTACCTTCAGGCATTTGGAAACTCCCAAGGAGGAACCAGACTTGTGGAGGTCCACAATGTATTTTTTTTTTTTTTAGGTCTTGGCTGATTTCTATTGATTTTCCCATGATGTCAAGCAAAGAGGCAATGAGTTTGAATGTAGGCCTTAAAATACATCCACATGTACACCTCCAATTCAGTACACCTCCTATCAGAAGCTAATTAGCTAATTGTATAAAGTCTTGACATCATTTTCTGGAATTTTCCAAGCTGCTGAAAGGCACAGTTGGCTTAGTGTATGTAAACTTCTGACCCACTGGAATTGTGAAATAGTCAAACAGTTAAACAATCTGTCTGTAAACAATTGTTGGAACAATTACTCGTGTCATGCACAAAGTAGATGTCCTAAACGACTTGCCAAAATTATAGTTTGCTAATATGAAATCTGTGGAGTGGTTACAAAAATTAGGTTTAATGACTTCAACCAAAGTGTATGTAAACTTCTGACTTCAAGTGTATACCATGGCCTTTATTATTTGTAGTGCTTCTACAATCTGCAGTGAATAGCAGGTTTGTGGACAACATGTAGTTTAACAATTAGTGGTATGCATGACCTGCTACATTTGCTAAAATGTTTAGTATACAACAGAGCACACTGCTTGGAATACTGTATCCCACAATGCAATGCGCTCAACGTTAATTTCAACAATCTTGGACAAAAACTGAAAAACAACTTTTTATTTCTGAGCTATATGGACGTTGCTCAAATTCTTGGAATGAGTTCACGTAACAATGTAAATTATTACTCTTTGAAATGTATGTAGCATAATGTGTACAGCTTCAAAAAACAATTAAAAAAAAAATGGTAGCCTGAATTCAGTGTATAATATACAGTATTCAGTAATCAACACGCTAGTATTAAGTTCCGAACATGGATTAAAATGCAAATAACGTTACATTTCTGAGATAAAAATGGATATCGCTTGCAGAATTAAAAATGCATAGATGAGGTCACATGACAAAGGTAATGAGGTCATGTGACACAGTAGCATCCTACTGTTTGAAATGTTTATTACATACTGCGTATCATTTGAAAGGGCTGGGTATCACCAACCACCTCACAATTTATGCATCACAATACACATTTCATGATTCAATATATAGTTATGAATCACATCATAACTGGATAACTAAAACAGCATTTTATTAACCTACATCATTATTGAACTGTTGGACATGAACACACAAATAGATTTAAAAAAAATATAAATATCGACAGAGGGATCTAAAGCATCAATACAATACCATAATAAAAAGTAATGCAACATACAATATATGATTGTATCAGCACTTCCCAATTGTTTGATTTACATTTCTAAAAAAATACTAGGCAATATTCAGTGTACACAGTGCCGTATGCAGTAAGCAGAATGCTAGTACTCCATTCCGAACGGCCACTGTGCCCCAAGTGCCAGAATCTATCAGTCTTCATTGTCATTCAAACACTGAATCTCAGTCTGATCAGTGCTTTGCTGTCGTGTGGATGTCAGCTGAGAAACAAAAGTCTCAACCGCCGCCATCTCAAATTTACCCAACTCGTCAGCTTTCACTCACTGTAAGCTGTTTTCATGGCCATTTGGAAACCCATTCAGGCTGCCATAACAGCTTGAATGATCTTACATGTGGCATTTCTGAGGGAGCCACGTCCCTCCACCCTGCATCAAGAATATGTCAGTGTCAGTGACCCCCACTAATCTCCCTCAGGTCACCGGAAGACCAAGTAACTGCCCTCTAAATGCAAAAAAGTGGCTTCGGAATCAAAAATCCTCACAAAAGAGAATGTACAGGAAATGGAAGCAAGTGTACATGCACATGCTACCCTGCCAGAGTCATTCTGCCAAGAGGCCGCATGGCTGTGGGAATGCCTGCAGAAGTTGGCAAAATAACGGGTTTCAGTTTAATGAAAAGAACCCAGCTGAGCTTAGAGCGCATGGAACATTGGACTCCAAAATGGGTCGAATATCAAATAACAGCAGCAGCAGATACAGGTGGTGTAGAGAGTTCCCTGTAGGGGTGGGAACCTTGAGCACTTTGATTCAGGAAATCACGATCCGATTCCAAATCTCTTCTAAATGCATCTATTTTAAGCAATAGCACAGGGAAAATAAATCTTGGGCAATTCAGAATTCCAATCATGAATGTGCGTATTGATCCAGATTAATTAAAGAAAAAATTGTGACATCCGTGAATCAATTTTCCCCCAACCCCTGTTCACATACGGTTTAAAGTTGTAAAGTGCAAGTAAACTCACTCCACTGGAAAGCAAAGCCATGCACAATCTGATGCTAATGAACTATGTATGAGCAGGTCATGGAAGACTCTATTTATAACATCAAAGGAGAGAGAGTGGAAAAACACAAGTCAGAGGAAAATACTTAACACCTGTTTCTGCTTCTTTGTCAGACAAAAACAGACATTTCTGGGACCAACATCCTGACAGAAAGCAGAGTTCATTAACATAACAAGCATTGTAACTGCCCAGTCAAATGATCATCAGTGGCAGTTTTTGAAGTTGGCTGCTCCAGTGCAGGAACAAGCGTCTTATGCTAGGGATGGCACCGATATGACACCTGGATTGGTATTGGGTCTGATACTGATGTTTTTACCCGGATCGGGTATCGGATTTGGATCGGGCTTGTCAGACCGATACCACATGTTGATCATTGACGTTACTGTCAAGCTCAAATAATGACATAAATAACCTTCAAATCACCATTAAAAAGTAGTCCATATATTCGTGCATTTTATTCAGGCTCTTACAGTCATCCAAAAGCTTTGAGAATTGCAAAAGGATGTGTTTAATAATAAATATACAGTCAGCATGCACAACTAAGTCTCTGGCACCACACTTTATTGAACAAGCGTCGCTCTGCCGACACACACACACAAACATACGCAGAGGCCCGTGATGCACTGCTCAGCGCAATATGTGGTCGCACTACACAAACTCCATTTCAGATGTAGATGATCAATAGTTCAGTCCACCTATAACATGCATTGAGAATGGCACCGGACAAGCATTTTACCAGATTTTGAATGAGAAGCGTATTACACTACCGTGAATTAGCCTACAAACAAACACTCAAACATAGACTTCCTGGAGCACTCAGTGCCGGACTTTCAAAATAAAAGCCTACAACTGAAATGTATTACAAATGTATCATAAAATAATAATTATTATTATTACAAATTACAATAAAATCAAATTGGGTTCCAAAAATTACTGTGTGATTGAAAAGTGGATTGATATACTCATAAAACTCAAATAAAATAAAATAAATTAAATAAATGAGAGAGAGAGAGAGAGAGAGAGAGAGAGAGAGAGCGAGATCTGAAACCATTTACAAGTCCAGATACAAGTTAAAATGTGTAACGAGAACACATTTTATCTGCTGAAGACTTTCACTGGAGTTACTCTTATTTTTGCTGCTGCATCCTGCAGACTAGTTAAACAAAGTTTGCACATGCTCTTATGTAACTGTTTTTTGTTTTCCTATTTTATAATGAAATAAAGTATTGTTAGAGGTTTTTGTTTCTTTACACAAAAAGTACTCCCAATCAGTTCCACACAGTGAATTATAGATGTTCTAAACTCATTAAGAAAAAAACAACACTGGTATCGGAATAGGCCGATACTGATAGTTCAGGTATCGGAAAAGAAAAGAAAAAATCAGAATCAGAATCAGCTTTATTGCAAAGTGTGCTCACGAACACAAGGACATTTTTTTTGAGACCGGAGAAATAAGCAAGTGCACACAGGACATTACAGTGAGACAGAATATAAAACAAGGTAAGAGTATTAATAGACATACAAAAAATAGGACATATAACATAGAATGGCGTATGTACGTATGCAATTGGTAATATATGAGCAAGGTAGGGGTATGTAGAGTTATTGAATTAAATAAGTGAATTTACGTATGTACATGAGATATTTATTTACATTATTGCACTATGGGGAGTCTTGAAGGCAGTTTAATTGTGTTCATGGGGGGTTCCTCCTGAAGTCCACTAGCCAAGTCCCACTAGCTGCTGCCTATGTCAGAAAGCTGCCGATCCACCGACAGATTGTTGCTGGCATGGAGAGCTGGGTCAGTTTGGTTAAGAGAAGATCAGGCATGATGGCATTGAAGGCTGAATTGAAGTCTACAAATAGGATCCTTGCATAAGTCCCAGGTTTGTCAAGGTGTTGCTGGACATAATGTGGTCCCATGTTGACAGTATCATCCACAGACCTGTTTGCTCGGTAAGCAAACTGAAGGGGGTCTAGCAGGGGTCCAGTGATGTCCTTCAGGTAGGCCAAAACCAGTCTCTCAAATGACTTCATGACCACAGATGTGACATTGACAGGGGATGGGTGTGAGACTGGGTTTTTCAAACCTGCAGTAAAACACATTCAGTTCATCAGCCATTTGATTCTCTACAGAGCGAGGGGGAGGTGTCTTATACGTGGTAATGCTTTTCAGGCCTTTCCACACAGATGCAGGCTCGTTGGCTGGCAATTCACTGGTTTTTTCAGCTTTTCAGAGTAGCTTCTTTTAGCCACTCTGATTTCCTTAGTCAGTGTGTTTCTGGCCTGGTTGTACAAGATTTTATCCCCACTGCTGTAAGCATCCTCTTTGGCATGACAAAGCTGTCTGAGTCTTCCTGTAAACCATGGTTTATCATTATTAAATGATAAAAATGTCCAAGTAGGGATGCATATATTCTCACAGAAACTAATATATGATGTGACAGTATCTGTGAGCTCGTCCAGGTCTGTGGCTGCAGCTTCAAAAACACTCCAATCAGTGCAGTCAAAGCAGGCTTGTAGTTTCAGCTCTGCTTCATTAGTCTATCTCTTTACAGTCCTTACAACAGGCTTAGCTGATTTTAGTTTTGAAATGTTTTGGAAATTCTGCTTGTAAGGTTGGGAGAAGATGAACCAAACAGTGATCAGAGAGTCCTAAAGCTGCATGTGGGACAGAGTGATATGCATCCTTTACAGTGGGGTAGCAGTGGTCCAGTATATTTCTGGACCAGTAAATTTGGTATCGTTCTATCCCCGTCTTATGCTCTTGGAAAATCTTGGAAGGATGGTTTAAATCCATTTTCAAGGACTCATTTCATCAAAACAGAGTTCAGAAAAGAAAGCAAAACAATTGTGGTTTCATTTTCATACGTTATTATAGGAATGTTCCGGGTTTTACCAAGTTTTAAGCTCCATTGACAGCATTTGTGGCATAATGTCCATTACCACAGAAAATGATTTCAACTCCTGATAAAAGGTTGTGGCAAAGTTGTCTAAATAGTCAATTTAGAGAAGGGACTACTATTCCACGCAAATGAAGTTCTAGTTATTCTTTACCAATGCAATACATGCATTTTGGCTTTTTCTCAGTCTGGTCTCATGAAAATTACCCGACTATGGCGCCATTTTTGCTAAATTATATTACGTGTTTCCTTAAACATATCGCAGCAGTTCCAAAGGGGAATGTCCACAGAGTAGTGCAAAAAGACAAAATCGCTGGTAAACATCAGGAGACGAAGTTGGAAACAACAGTGGATGTGCAAGTCAGGAGCGCGTGTGTGAGAAGGTCAAGCGATACCTGCATTTGTATAACTCGAGTCTGAAGGAATATAAAGACCTCTTTATGGGTGTAAACTCCTGAAGACAAACTCCTGTATGCGTGCACAGGCAAATTAAGTATACAGTACTTTGAAAGGCTAGCACTCGTTCGCATCTGCATCAAAACAAAAGTATACTTTGGACTTAAGGTTAATGCTCTATCGAGTTTTAAATCAACAAAACCTACCTCCCAACCCTAAACCTGAATGATAATGATGCTGCAATTGCTGTAGCAACCACATAATTTTGTAATGCTTCCATGACACTTTTGGCTCACCTGTTTGACTTGCAAAAGTTGGAAATATTGGAAGTAACTTTGTATAACAAGGTAAGTAAATGATTCTATGACACTAGTCTCATTTTAACACATTAATGTGTAAAGCTGTGTGGCTATACTTCTGCAACAGTTTGTATTTAACGTTTATTACAATTGCTTTTTTTTTTTTTTTTTTTAACTGGATGAGTCTAAATTATTTTCTGTGGTATTCAACATTACGCCACAGATAAGGTCAAAATGTTGAATTTGTATAGAGCCAGAATACTGAAACACATAAAGTCCAGAACCATCGCAATTTTGATGGAAAAGGGCTATGTGGAAATGAGTCTGTGAGCTGGGGGATCAAATTTCCTGCTGCCGCTCACAGCACAATGACCTACAGTAACCCACAGGGAACAGGGTTACTACAGGGCAATCCACTGTACTTGGAGGAGGAGGAGGAGGAGGAGGAGAAAAAAAAAAAAAAAACACCTTTACAAGCTACCGTGCAAAGTAGCCTTTGCCTTTCGTCCTGCCCAAGAAACATAACTGTAGTTGATGTGTATATGAAAAAAACACTTATAAAACCAGCATTGCAAAATGAATTAAACATGCCCTAGATTTTTATCATTATTTCTTCACACAGACATACTCCAAAAACAAAATATGGCTAAAGTTGGGCATGGAACATTAGACACAGAAGAAAAATAGCTTTTTTTCCTACTTATCTCACACAAAATATTAATACACCCACATACTCTAAAGAATGACCGGAAGAAAGAAAACAAACTCCTTTTTTCCCCACTGTACTGGAATGGATATTTTAAAAAAAATGTGTCTACCCACAAATGATCCTGACATGTTCTCTCTCACAGCTTCCTCAAATAATGCCCATTTTGATCATTTTAATGTGCATGCTGCTCATACGAATGTGCGTTTATGTACCTCGTCTGTTCCTGCAGAATAAGATGAGGCTCCACAAAGAACTTCACTCGGAGTCGTAGTCTGCAGGGTGTGAGATTGTCCATCTGCTGGGAGATTCTGTTCCTCAGGTTCAGCCACAGGTTTTCTCCTTTGCTGCCAGAAAACTGCAGCCCAAAGTAATCAACTTCTATGATTCCCAGCTTCCGACATACCTGTAGGGAAAGAGTGGGTTATAGTCAGTCATTAGGCAAGGGTAGGCAGCAAAGAATATTTCATAACTCTATTTTGCATACCGGACAAACAATCCTAATCTCAAGCAGTAGCCAATCCTCATCTCATTCTCCAGTAAAACAAATATCTAAACATCCTAGTAAAACAAGTTAAGTTTACCTGAGATGCAAAAGTGCTTAAAGTAACAGTTCACCCAAAAATGAAAATTCTCTCATCATTTACTCACCCTCATGCCATCCCAGATGTGAATTACTTTCTTTCTTTTGCAGAACACAAATTAAGATTTTTAGAAGAATATCTCAGCTCTGTAGGTCCATAAAATGTGACCAAAACTTGAAAGCTCTAAAAAATAACAAAGGAAGCATAAAAATAATCCATAAATCTCCAGTGGTTTAATCCATGTCTTCGGAAGTGATCCAATCGGTTTTGGGTGAGTACAGACACACCTATATATATATATATATATAACACCTTTTCACTATAAATCTTGAAATCAGTAGTCTCCTTGGCAATCATGATTACAAGTTTGATTACACTTCCTAGCGCTCCGCTCATGCGTCAAGCACTAGGAAGTGTAATCAAGCTTGTAATTATGATCTTGAGACCGCAATGGCAAGATGTACAGTGAAAAAGGAGTTACATTTTGGTCTGTTCTCACCCAAAATCAATTGGATCACTTCAGAAGAAATGGATTAAACCACTTGAGTCTTATGGGTTACTTTTATGCTGCATTTATGTGCTTTTTGGAACTTCACAGTTTTGGTCACCATTCACTTGCATTGTATGGACCTACAGAACTGAAATATTCTACTAAAAATCTTCATCTGATTTCAGAAGAAAGAAAGAAAGTCATACACATCTGGGATGGCATGAGGGTGAGTAAATGACAGAATTTTCTTTTTGGGTGAACTAATCCTTTAAGACTTGTTTTTAGAGAATGTGCACTGAATGTAAATGTAATTTGTTGTTCCATTGACATTTTTTTGACTTGTTTTAAAGGAAAGAATGATACAAAATGAAAATACTGTCATCATTTATCACATCCAGCCTGCATGATTTAGTTTTTCTCCACAAACAGAGATATTTTAAAGGCTGTATCAAAAACAGCAGCATGAATCATTAAAGCAGAAAGTGTCTAAGGGTTGTCAAAATACAGCAAAATGCAGAATAAAAGTAGTCCATATGACTTGTAGACACAAATCTTATTGGCACTTCCACTTATTCTAACTTGGTGCATCACGATCGGCTACACACATGCGAGACCATGGCATTTGGCATTAATGTTTGAAGTGTTAACATCCAAATAAAATTGAGTGTTACAGAGATATTTTCAGTTAATAAAAGACCACTTCAGTCTGTTTCTCCCTCAAAGCTATCATATGCCGTCAGAAGACTCGGAATATAGTGTACAAGTCATATGACACTTTTATTATGGATTTCATCCTTTTGGGGTGTAGCCTAACATCCTCAGTCCCCAACTTTTGTTGTATGGAAAAGAGTAGCTTGAACATTCTACCTAACATTGTCTTTATACATTCCACTAAAGAAAGTCATGAAGGTTTTGGAACAATATGAAGTTGATTAAATAATGACAGAATTCTCATTTGGGGTAAA
The DNA here is from genome assembly GCF_019703515.2 of Myxocyprinus asiaticus. Lineage (NCBI taxonomy): Eukaryota > Metazoa > Chordata > Actinopteri > Cypriniformes > Catostomidae > Myxocyprinus > Myxocyprinus asiaticus. Next base: position 33,720,233 of record NC_059373.1, read on the forward strand.
AGGTTCCTTGAAGCCTCACTAAAAACCTCACTAAACTGAATTTCTTATTTTTAATAGCCATTTTGCAGTGAAAGCATGCCATTGTTCACCTGGACGTTACATTAGGGAAAATGCTGCAGTTTATTGTAACAAAACAAGACCAAAATCCAACAGTGTAGGCATATGCATGGGTGAATGGGTCAGAAGTCATTACTTAACCTTCATAGTGCTGGTGTGAGGTGAAAAATCCCGTTTAAAAAGGCAAATCTGAAGTAAGATACTACAAAATTATGATATTAGTGGACTATACTGTGGATAGAGAGTACTCTGCAAAGCCAATGAAAACAGCCTGCAATGACAAGCTGAGACTAGCGGAATTAATGCATTAAACCGACCAAAGCCCCGTTATGGAAACATTCTGTGTAACACAAATTCACACACAAATGTCATCTGGCTCGCGCAAATTTGATTTCTTTGCTGTCAGACTAAAACAATTGTTTAGGCTAATTTTTGTATAATAATATGCTAATATATATATATATATATATATATATATATATATAATATTAATAATAATAATAATAATAATAATAATAATATATAAATACAAAAGAGAACCTAAACAATTGTTTTAGTCTTACAGCAATATATATAAATTTAAGATCATACCTCTAGCTGTCTCTAAAATAGTTCTGTTAAAGTGTCAAAAAGTAGAAAGCTCAGTGCACGAGCCGAACATCCACACTGAAGCGAATGAACTTTAGTAACCTCGAGCGTGCCATTAGATCACACCTGCAAAGAGCACGCTATTGTTTAGAGTAGCTCCAACAAAATCGTTTTCGCTAAAACAATCTACACGTTTAAATTAAAATACATTGCGTCCTTTAACACTTATTTTCTTTGCTTAGTATACATGTAGGTAGCCTAATATTTTATTATTAGACTGCTTGATTTAATGTGCAAACTGTGAATGTGACATGTCACAAAAATGTTTGAAAAACATGCAAAATACGATCTCTCAATTTTACCCGAATAAACGCATGTAAGCAAAGAGTAAAAAAACAAAACAACAAAACAACAACAACAACATCAAGTTTCCATTGTGACTCTCATCGACTCATTCATTTGGCGTTCAATCTACAGTTTCTTTTTCTATATGAAATGAAGCATCAGTGTGCACATTTGGGATCAGAACACAAATCATTTATAACAAAAATCCCATTTGTTTCTCTTTGACATTTTCAAGCATTATCCTACCTTATTCAGACAGTCTTCTCCGTTCGCCTTTGTATCCACTTCAATCTCCATTACCACCGAATCCGGTCGAGTTACATGACAAAGCATCTTGGAGAGGTGTTTTGTCTTTGGTCTTCTCGTCCTATGTGAAAAACACTAAAAACAGCTCTCACTGTTCTCCTCTCTGAGAACCCTACATCAGCCCTCGGTCACTTTCCTAAAGCCTTCTCTTTATTTTTGAGTTCAACGCGGCTCCCTGCACTATATTAAACGAGCACTATCTAAGCACCGCCCACTTCCACAACAGCCAATCAGATTATGCGGATCACAGCCTAGAGCCCGCGCTCTGACAGCAACAGCAAGTCCTGCCGTGTTCACTTAAGCAGTGAATACTATAGAAGCCACTAGCGTCCCCTACCGGTGCATTATATTCTAAGTGAAGATGCAGGAATTGTTTTACATTTACAACAAAGAGACAGACAGACAGGTAGATACTGTAGGTAGACAGACAGACAGACAGACAGATAGACAGACAGACATACAGACAGATATAGATAGATAGACAGACAGACAGACAGATAGACAGACAGACAGACAGACAGACAGATAGATAGATAGATAGATAGATAGACAGACAGACAGACAGACAGATAGGTAGATAGATAGATAGATAGATAGATAGATAGAAAGAAAGGAAATATATACAGACAGACAGACAGACAGACAGATAGATAGATAGATAGATAGATAGATAGATAGATAGATAGATAGATAGATAGATAGATATACAGACAGACAGACAGACAGACAGACAGATAGATAGATAGATAGATAGATAGATAGATAGATAGATAGATAGATAGAAAGGAAAGATATACAGACAGACAGACAGATAGATAGATAGATAGATAGATAGATAGATAGATAGATAGATAGATAGATAGATAGATAGATAGATAGAAAGGAAAGATATACAGACAGACAGACAGATAGATAGATAGATAGATAGATAGATAGATAGATAGATAGATAGATAGATAGATAGACAGATAGATAGACAGATAGATAGATAGATAGATAGATAGATAGATAGATAGATAGATAGATAGATAGAGAGACTGACTGACTGACTGACTGACTGATTGATTCAAGGTTAAAATTAGCAATGTGTTCTGAGGTTAAACACTGCTTGTTTTAATCTGCACTTGGATTACTTTTTTATAATATTTTTTGTCACACAAAATTAAGCCTTCTAAGAGACCTGTTCACTTGGTTCTTGATTGAGAGTCCCATCACATGAACACTTTTATACTTGAGTTACCCCTAGCAAATATCTCTTGAGTGAGAATGTGGCCCTGCGCCAAAGCCGGCTATCCTGTTCAGTGCCAGCGGACGGCTAGAGTGAGTCCCAGCATGCTACAGACTTGAGTTTACACTGCACGTTTTATGCATGTTTGCCTGGAACACTCCCTGAGGAGCATGTTGACACTGTGAGTGAGACATCACCCCAAAAGCCTCTCTGATAATGAATATTTAAGTTGCTAGAAGAAAACCAGGAAAAAAAAAAAAACATTTATTCAGAGAAATAGCATCTATGCCCCTTCCATTCTAATGTTCTGCATGTTATGTCAGAGCACACAGGGGTGTGTCTAGATTTTACAGTCTGGTGTGCAACCACGTTTAGGTTTATGATTATGGCTAGGGTCAGGGTCTGAGTTAGGATAAGAATTATTAATGTTTGATGGTAATATTGCTCATGATATTATGTTAAGTGGTCCCATTATCACAGTGGTTAGCTTTCCCAACAAAGACAAGCCTGTAGCAACTCCATATTGAAATGCATGTAAACACAGTCTGTTTTTTCTGCCTATCTGATTCTAATCACTCCATTATTTTGACAGGGATTGAGGCCTGTCTTGACCTTGTAGAAGAGTTGTGCGAGACAGTTGCCCAGCGTTCCAACACCTGTTCCCAAACTCCACACACTGTTCCCTGAATACATCACAGACAGAGCCTTTCCTCATGTTTGAGTGAACTAACCCTTTCAGGCTGCTTGGAGAGGAAAACAACAAAGTGAGATGCCCAGTTAGATCTTTTCTGCTGACTATAGCCTGCCCACACATTGCCAGTTCAGAATTCTCTCTCTGTAAGGATTCACGACCAAACATGACAACAGTCTGACTAAATTTGTCTGCACAGACCATTTGGCCCTTTAATTTAAGTTGTTGGTGCAAGATACTGGAATTTATGTAGGTTTCTGCAGGCTGTCTCTAAATAAGTGGTTCTCAAATAATATAATGCAACCATATCATTGTGCATATTAAGAATAAAATAAATATGCTTATCAGCTTTTAAATGGGAGGACAAAACTCTTCCCATATATTTTTTTGTTGACTTCAAAGGTTGTACGTCCAATCAAACACTACAGTACTTTTAAGCAAATTCATCTAAATTAGGCAGATGCCAACAGGGACAAATTGTGTGGTATGCCCTCGTCAAAACCATGAACAAACTTTGCATGGTAAATGAATTGGAGAAATTAGAACACTCAATATGGCGGATGTAGAAAAGGAAGTCCCACCTTACAGGTAATAGAGCTAATCACCTTTTAGTTACTGACATCACCCGTCAGTTAACTCAAAAACGTGCATTAGTTGGACCACCCTGAAAAAAGAGCATACCTTTCCTTAACAAGCAGTTTGATTTGAGTTATTGTTCATGTCCATGAATGGTTGCCTTAGCAAGCACAGCTAAACATCAACCCAGAAATGAGAGCATTGGGATTTAGATTAGCTGTATGATTGCTGATAATCGTCCATCTGTGGTTTCCATGGATTTACAGATGAACTTGCATTACCTCTCTTGGTGGGAATGGGCCAAAATTAATGAAGGGTATTTCAATGATGCCATAGAGAAGCGTGTGACATTCCAGTCCAGAACCAAAGAATGCAAAATATTATAAAATAATGTCTAGAAATAATTGCATAGCCAATGTATTATTAATTCAAGGAGCAACAACAACAAAAAAGAAAAGCTTTTGCTAGGATGCTGGGTACATTGGTCCAGCATCATTATGCCAATGTCGGGAATTTGGCAGTATTTCTCTTTAAAAGCAGAACAGATTTCCAAAAACAGTTCTAATTGGCAAATTATCAAATGGGAAAGTACTTTTAAAGACACAGAATGTCCAATCCTCAATGGTTATGTTTGCCTCAAATACCCAAATAGGACATGTTCGTTGTTGGTCCTGGAACAACATTCCACTCCCCCAATTACATACAGTATATTCCACAACATGAGGTTTAGGTTAGGTTTAGGTACACTCATAGTAAAGTTCTTCTTCGTTCTTCACTCAGAGCTAGAAAGAAGGTCGATAAAGCTAAGCAAAGGTACACTGTTTGGAAACATTCACATTCAGACACCATCCATGCTGCTGGAGTAGGTGTTTAGAAAAGCATTTAAATATAAGATGAAAAACATTAACCAGTATGACATTAAAATGAGTTATCAATGACTACATGGCTCATTTTTATGAATAGAACTCAAATGAAATCAGTAAAAGAAGCTGTTTTAACCAACATTTGATGATGATTTACATATGCAGTATATGATGTGTAATTTGTTATGTTTACATTCTTTATTCATGGTGCTAATGCTAATGCTAACACGCTATATGCTACCATAATATACACTGGTTACCCTCTGTTATTGTACTGTATGATGAATTCTGTGAAAAGAATCCACGTAAGGTCATGAAAAAGTTTTGTTTTATAATTGTTTTGTAAAGAAAGACATTGATACTGCAAAGATTGATGTATAAAAGGGTGACAACTTTGCACTCCAGTGTGTTCATGTTGACTGATCTCGAATGAGTGAAGAAATTACCTGGAAAAAGATGTTGGTGTCAAATAGGTGGGGCACCGGGTCACACCCACCTATGAGGTGGACCAATGGGAGTAGGAAGAAATTTAAGAGCCGACACAAAGTTTTCCTAAAAGTTCATACTGGCAAGCTGTTTTGAACCATGCAAAAAACTCAAAAACACCTTCTTTTTGGGCAGATTTTTTTTCTCTTCTAAATGACATCAAACCAGTTCATTTGACAATTTCAGTAGAAGTCTATTGCTGCCTTTAGGGTTGCTGGGGTTAGGGATAGAGTTAAGGGGGTTGCACACCGGATGCGTCTGGTGGACGACATGGCATGTTCTAAAATTTTAAACATCTGTTTTCAATGAAGGTACACACACCGCCACTGCCGCTTGCTGTCTGTTGGCAGCGCCCAGCTACGACTCCGGAAGCTGCTCAAATTTCTACCGCGTCACGAAGCGCAACTCGCAGATTTTCCGTTAAATTTGATCCAGATCATTATAAAAGGACATAGATTATTTACTCTTGCGTTGATCATTCTTGAAAAAGGGAAAAACATTGGGAACTTTTGTGTGTACTCTCTGCCGCATTGACGTGCCATGTGTTTGATACATGTGCCATGTCCTAGCCGCAACACAACACGGAGTTGTGCTTCTTGTCCGGTGTGCGACTGCCTTTAGGGTTATGATTATGGCTAGGGTCAGGGTCTGAGTTAAGATAAGAATTATGAATGTTTGATGGTAATGTTGCTCATGTTATTATGTTAAGTGGTCCCATTATCACAGTGGTTAGATTTCCCAACAAAGACAAGCCTGTAGCAACTCGATATTGAAATGCATGTAAACACAGTCTGTTTTTTCTGCCTATCTGATTCTAATCACTCCATTATTTTGACAGGGATGGAGGCCTATCTTGACATAACATCATATTATTCTGATAGAAACATGCTTCCAATAAAGAGAAGCTCAGGATCTGTCCCCACATTTGCAAATTAGGCCACCATTACTACCTTCCACATCAACATCAAACTCTGAGGAATTTAAATGTATTTCTTACTCTCCTGCTGGCTCCACTCGTCCAGATGATGAAATGTACTGTCCTGTGTGTGAATAAAATTTCTCATTCTCAAAATTTCTCAAAGTTTTATCTCATTCAACATAACTGAGGCCAGGAATACCTATTTTATTAACTGTACCCCCTAACACAAATCCCAAACCTAAACCTAACCATCAGTGGACAAAAAATGATATTTTAGAGTGAATATACAACCTCTGAAATTGCACTACATAAATGCATAGAGGCTACTCCAGCCTCAAAGGACCCTTGCTCAGCAACCATCTTGGTTTTTGCTACTGGCAGCCTGCTGAACTCTGACTCCCCCAATGATAAATATACTTTAAAAGATTCAGGATCGAAGGGAGGCTCCTGTACCAAGACACATACCAACAAGCAGGACCAGATATTGGTGTCTGTCATGTCTTCTGTGGCAATGTGGCCAATGGAGGAGGCCAAACTGAGATTTTGCCTTCTGCAAATTGGTATTTGGCCCTCAATATAACATCCAGACCACAAAATCAAATGTGCATGCAACTCACATTTATTACAACTCACATTTCTAGTTATTTTGTGAGGTTTTTTCATGTTTTCATGAACAGTGTTTTTCAACAGTAAAAGTCATGATAACTCTCAGAAAATTAAGTATGTTAATTGTAGGTATGACATTGATAGGATAGTGAACCAGGACTTTTCCCGGTGGGCCGGCTGCGAAATGGGGCTGCATGGGCTTCCGCATCATGTAGAACACACCACAAAACGGTACCGCGATATTCGGAAGGGGGAAGCGGTATGCAGAAAAGGACAGCAACTCCCTCGCTCAACAACAACTTTTGGGCCAGTTTCTATGTAAAATCCCAGGCCGAATTTTCTTCCTAGTCCGCCCCTGGTCTTGGCGGACTTCCCTTTACATACTGTACTGTAACAAGGTTAAAAATGGGAAAGGAGGAGGCGGGAACCAGCTGAACAGTCTAAGTAACATTTTATTAAGAACTTAGACAAAAAGACAAAAACATGAACACACACGGCAGCTGCATGTGGCTCTCTCTCCCAAACTTCCACATCTTTATGCCTCTCCTTGGCTGATTAGCACGACTGGGGGCCAGCCGTGCCCTCTTCCTCTTCACATGTACATATCAACCATACGGTCACGGATGATTTTGAAAAACTCTGGCATACAAGTAGTTTTGTATTACTCATATTGTATTACTTAAATATATTTATCATGTTTATAAAGTTTAACCTATACCCTATATATAGCAATGCAATTTAAAAAAAAAAAATTCACACTCAAACAAAAGTCTAAAATATGGTTGAGAAATGAGTTAAAGAGTTAAACATGAGTAAATATCAAATTAAACAACATCTCGCTTTTTCACTAAGAAAAACAATTGTGCTTTAAGGGTCAAAAAGTAATCAAAAACAAAAAATTTGTTACGCAAGATGGAAGAAATTGACAGCATGCATGTATTTTTCATTTTTAGACAATCGTTATCATGGAAATTCAGAATAGGGGTCGTATAGGGTTTCTGTTTCAAGGGACAACTAATGGTGCATTCAAATCATGTCGAAATGATTGTATTTACAAGTTGAGCGCACATGTAATTACCAGTGAGGAACTCTGGATTTTCTTTGAGCCCACGACTTTCCGAGTTGGCGGCGTATTGATTGATCATTTATCATGGAGGAAGCAAATTGGTATTGATTCAGTTTTACTTGTGGATTTTGACTGTACAGTTTAGTTTGTATACATGTTTTGTACTGATAATGAGGAATAGCAATACATTTGGCCAGAAAATAAGACTCATTTAGCTGGTTTATGAGGTGACTGGCGTGTGCAATAAAACTACATTTCCCATCATTATTTGTGGTGGCATGAGAATGCTAAAATAGAGAGATAACACATCAGTTACACAATTACTTCATTTTGTTGCATTGGTGTTAAAAAAGCTTCTTGTTTTTGTCACTATATGAGAATGAGAGAAAGAAACATGAAATAGAAAAATGGATACATTAATTCCGACTAAATCAATTGAACGCACATCACATTGTATTTATGACTTCTGACCTTGTCAGTACGAACTTCCCAGGAGTACTTTAACACAGCATTATACACATTGAGTAGTTTTATTAAGCTGTGTGCAATTTGGTACTGAACACCTCACTGACAAAAAGACAAAGCTACGCCAAAAAGCACATACTCTCATAAAACTTATATTCATAAAGCTTAAGAATTTTTTGGCAGATAAAACCAGTTTTATTTTACTGGAGAGAATTATCAATGGAGATGGAGGCTATTAGGAAAATTCTATAATTCAGATGTATTTTATATCCTGCTCTTGGAGTGTGACAGAGTGTAAAGCGTATGATTCACCAGCCTTGAATCTGTCAGAGGGATCATAGGCTGCATGTTCTGGATCAAAGGAGGAAAGCAGCAAAGAGACAGGGAGGGAAAGGAGAGAACCACCTTTTGACAATACAACCAGGCAGCAACAAATATTTTCTGATAAACTGTCAAACGGAGAGCCAACCCAGAAGGAAATGTTATTGCTTCAGGAACGTTATGGAGTACTCAGTGACCTTAAATTTCAGTATCAATTTTGTCTCAGATGTTTCTATAAAATGTCCTTAATAATAAATAAAGAGTCCAAAATGAGACATTTGTTGGCATACAGTAAGAGTCACTGTAAAAAATAATTTAGCCTTTTAGTTATCATAACTTAAATGTAGAGTTAGAATAACTGCCCTGGACTGATCTTGTTGAGATAACCCAATTACCCAAGTTTTTGTTGGCTCAACTTTTGATAAATTACTGAACTTGAAAACTATTCAGCTGAAATGAAAATTATACCTCAAGAGAACCACGCGTATTACGCTCACATATTCGGATTCCCAGCATGAACTGCGGGATAAATAAATTATGCAAATTGCAGTGTTACTGTCTTACATTTAATTTTGCTCTTGGTTGTTGTGGTTTTGTCACTTTCAATTATTTTTCACGTAGAAATTAAAATCTTTTTACTCAATGATATGTTTGATGATTGTCTCCATCACTGTGATTTGCGTGTAAAGTGTTGAGGCCCATGCGTGTCTCCTTGACAAGCTTAAATAATGATATGATAGAGGGATCAGACACTGGACTCTGACTATCAACTGACCATTTAACATTAAATGGCAGTTTATGTTACCTTTGACAATGGGATAGCCCTCACTACTTCTATGGTTAATATAATATTAAATGATGATATAAATAAAACACTTTTATTACGTTTAAATTGAATTAGACTGATGTTGATTGAAATAAGAAAGTCAAGTTTACCCAAACAGACATTAAGCTCATTTAACAAATTATATTGATTTAAGTCAACTTTATGTTCTGTTTAAAAAACTTTCCCTCTTAAGTTGACACAACTTAAAATTTTAAGGAAGCACGAACACTTACTTTTTTTAAGTTGAAACTTAAATAACTAAAAAAAACTTTTTTTAAGTTTTTTACAGTGTATAGCTGTAAAATGTATGTGGATAGCATAGCTCAGATAATTTGGTCTTGAAAGAATTTGAAGATAAATATCTCATTATATTTCATTTTGAAATCTTTTGATTGCAGGCATTGGCATCTTGGCAAATCTAAATGAAACTCCAAACTTAAGTTCAGGAGGAGCCTGTGTATATATATTTAAGCAATATCACACGAGCAAGAGTGTGATGTGGCCCTACAACAGCACTGCTGTGATTCGGTGGCAGGTAATCACAGCAGTGCTGATTTAGGGCCATATAGCACGATTGCGAGTGTGATATTGCTTATATACAACAGTTCAATGAACAAGTAAATTTTAAAAAATTAGGAAAAACTCAGTACGGTCATAAAAACGCACTTGTGCATGGAACTACTTTCTTATGTGACAGATCAGAATCTGACGTTGCTGGTTCAAACCAAATGATGCATCCAAGCCTTCGTTAGTAATTAAAAAATGTCACTTCAGAAATAGTATCACGGCTTGTGCTGTTTCTAACAAGTTATTGGATAAACAAGGATGTGTGTGTGTGTGTGTGTGTGTGTGTGTGTGTAGAGAGAGAGAGAGATGGACGTGTGTGATCACCTGTTGCCACTCCCAAGCAGAGATGCTGATGCTGCTTTCTGAAGATCAGCTTTCTCAGTGGAAAAATAGCTGTCCAAGCGGGGGGTATTTCTCCCTATTTCGTGGTTGCTGCACAAAAATCTTTCACTATAGAAACCGCAATCTTTTCCACCATTTTTAACAGCACATCCTCTCCAATGTGGAAAGTCCGGTAAAAGGTAAGCGCCTTGAATTTGTGTAATTAATCAGTCTGTTGTGTCTCTCAGCTGTGATGAACTGTAATGCTGAAGTTGTTCGTTTTAAAGCTATTTCCTAGCTTTAGTAGTGTAGTAGTAATACAAGTGATCACGGAGTGCTGTTGTATGTATACACTGACTGACGTGGATTCACTTCGCCTAACCTGCTCATATTACACACAAAAATGATCTTTTGCCACCATCTAACAAATGTAATGTAAAAAATAAATAAATAAATAAATAAAAATATATAAAAAGACACATACAGTAGCTCTTAACACATATGCACTGCTCTTACGCTTTATTTTAGAATGGCATGAACACAAGCGGAGTGATACACACAGTGAAGCGTCCGAGTGCTGATGGTGTGAGACCATCAGTGCTCATGGAACGTCTCTCGTCCAATCAGATTCGAAGACCGGAACTAACTGTTGTGTGTATACATATATATATATATATATATATATATATATATATATATATATATATATATATATATATATATATATATATATATATATATATATATATATATATATATATATATATATAAATACTGTATATGACCCTCATTTATTTAATAAAAAAGCAACAATCTTTGTTAGAGTAAGACACATAAAATAGAAGTGAATTGGGCCAATCAATAAATGTTAAAATACATATTGTTTCAAAAGCCTCAAGACATACAATATATATATATATATATATATATATAACATGCATTTGCGGATCACTACACGCATTTGTCGATTTTGAAACAAATCTAGTGTTAAGATGTGCACACAAATATACAAATAGGTGGACTCCACCCATTGTCTACTCAAGCCAATCAGATAACGGCCACATTACTCCGGCCAATCGTAGCACGTTCTATCTTCAACCAATCACGCTTCGTTTTACTATCAGGGTGGGACTAGAGTCACAGTGCTCTCATGAGCATGGAATCAAGCACATACAGATAAGCTTCAAGGCTGCAAACCTTTAAAGAAACGGACGTCATCAGAGGAATACTGTGATTCCTGTGAGATCAATTGCAAAAGTAAAACACTTTCTCTCAAAATCAGATATAGAAATTGTGATTCACTCGCTAATATCATCAAGGTTAGATTACTGCAACTCTTTGTATACCAGACTGCCTCAAACTGCCTTGTCCCATTTACAGTTGGTCCAGAATGCAGCCGCTAGGCTCCTTACAGGGTCTAGAAAGTTTAACCTCATTAAATGTATATTAGCATCCCTACACCGGTTCTCCATAAAATGGAGGATAGATTTTAAAATTCTGCTCTATGTATACAAAGCTCTATCCGGTCTCGCGCCTCAATATCTCTGTGACATTCTTGTCCCTTACTCTCCAACTAGAGCACTTAGGTCAGCTGACCAACTTCTGCTGAAAGTTCCTCGTTGTCACTATAAATTGAAGGGCGATCGTGCATTTACAATAGGTAGGCCCCAAACTCTGGAACAAGCTTCCGCTTCATATCAGGACAGCTCCGACGCTCTGCCTTTTTAAATCTGCATTAAAAACATTCATTAGCTTTTGAATACATTTTAATTATGGATATAGATTTTAGGCTCAGGTATTTATTAGTATTTATATAAGGGTATATTATGCATATTATGTTGTGATTGAAATGTGTATTGTAAAGCACTTTGGGTCAACTCCTGTTGTTATAAATGTGCTCTATAAATAAAGGTTGAGTTGAGCTGAGTTGATTTAAGGTTCGTATCATTTTCTCTCGGTTATAAACATGTGTAATGTCTTGTTAAATATCGACAGCTGAAATATCGAGTGTCTTGATCATTAGCTTTATAGCTAACCTGGCTGACTGTATGAGTCTGCTATTTTAATTTTACACAAGTTTCTTGACTGAAATGTTTCATCAAAACTTTTACTCTTAATGTTACATGGCAGATCCAAACAGACACACTACTAGACACTACAAAAGATCAGTAGTACAGATAGTGTCTTTATAAAATATGAATCATATTAGATGATCTTAGGAGCACAAACCATAAATTAATACCCTATATTACACAGTGTACAAGATCTGCTATGCCAATAATATGATTTCACATTATGTTAATGTATATAAAAAAATACAAAAAATTGAAGTAATATTTCAAAGGATTTATATTTTTAGCACTTAGTGTTATGGCAGACCAGTCCAATGTTACTCACAATAAATAATCATGTTAACCCTGTAAAACAATGCGTGTTTCAATTATTTACTCAGGAAGTATATGGGCTGTGAGATACAGAAGGACAATAATAATAATAATAATAATAATAATAATAATAGTAATAATAAAAGTGTTGCGAGGATACTGGAGAACTGGTGCTCTCTGCTCCACATCAAAAACTGATGGAAACAGTTGTGGGACTTTTGTGCTACTGGTGGTAAGACATCACAAAGCTCCATGGCCCAATCTTGTTTGTGTAACATGTTCTTTTCTATACAGTAATGGACTTGTTTTTAACGTGTAACTATTATGTTTTCCAATAATTTGTGCAGAACGCTCTTAACCTGTCTAGGAGTATCCATCCCAGACAACTGATACAACACAATGATGCGGCATTGAGGATGTTCATGTACAAAAAACTCAATGCCAGCACTCCAGCTGTAATGTTCAATTCCAGTGTTTGTGTGTGTAAATACATGTACTGCAATTTATTGTCTTTTGTAGTTACATGCATGACAACCTGTAATTTGTAACAAAACAAATCATACCTTTTAGCCAACAGACTTGCTTTAAAGTGTTTTTTTTTAAAGACACTCCTTAAAACCTATTTACCTCAAAATGCCTTGATAGAACTCAATAAATGATTTGTCAACTAAATGACAAAAAATATTTTGTCAAATGAGATGAGTCATCATTTATTCTCATATTCATGTTGTTCCAAACCCAAACGACTGACTTTCTTCTGTGGGAGGAAATCAAAATATGTCAGGAATAATGATAGGGACTGACAGCCTCACTTTTATTTCAGCCTCATTAGCAGCATCTACATTTTACAAGGTATTCTCATATTCCACAGAAGAAACTAAATAGTACAGTTTTTTTTTATTTGTATTATTGTTTTTTTTTAAATTAAATTACAGAATTTTCATTTTTAAGTAAGCCAACCCAAAGACAATGTTACGGTTTATTTAAATTTTGTATTGCACTTTCATTTCAAGACATGACATTGTAACTTAATAGAAATCTGACATAACAGAAAAATAAACAATCTCATTTTACACATTTTAAAAGGTGTCCTGTATTGGAGCTGGAACCACTGAGTTTTGGAGCAGGTGAGTCAAGTGCTCAAAGTTGATGGGCAGTACACATGGGAAACATCTGAAAAAGATGGCAATAACTAATGAGTCAATTATCACTGTCAGAACATGATGCTATTTTATGAAGGGCCCCCGTAATAGTACCGCCTAAAACATGCACTAATTATTTTCTGTGTAATATAGGGTATTGATTTATGGTTTGTGCTCCTAAGATCATCTAATATGATTCATGTTTTATAAAGACACTATCTGTACTACTTATCTTTTGTAGTGTCTAGTAGTGTGTCTGTTTGGATCTGCCATGTGACATTAAGAGTAAAGGTTTTGATGACACATTTCAGTCAAGAAACTTGGGTAAAATTAAAATAGCAGACTCATAAAGTCAGCCAGGTTAGCTATAAAGCTAATGATCAAGACACTCTACAAATGGGCAATTTTCAGCTGTTGACATTTAACAAGACACTGCACATGTTTATAACTGAGAGAAAATGATACAAACCTTAAATAACAGTATTCCTCTGATGACGTCCGTTTCTTTAAAATTTGCGGCCTAGGAGCTTATCTGTATGTGCTTGATTCCATGCTCATGAGAGCAATGTGACTCTGGTCCCGCCCTGATAGTAAAACAAAGCATGAATGGTTGAAGATAGAATGTGCTACGATTGGTCAGAATAATGTGTCCGTTATCTGATTGTCTTGAGTAGATGATGGGTGGAGTCCACCTAATGTAGATTTGAGTGCACGTCTTAACACTAGATTTGTTTCAAAATCGACAAATGCGTGTAGCGATCCGCAAATGCACAGGAAGCAATCCACAAATCAATGCGCACGATTCACAAATGAATGCTGGACAGAATTGTGTTTGTGAGTTAGAAAATATATTTGTAAATAAATTTTTTTATTTGCAAATCTCATTTTATTTATTTGTGAATTCACTTTATTTTGGTGAAACTCCTTACATATATTTGTAAATCTCATTCTTTTTATTTGTGAATTGAATTCATTTAATTTTTGTGAAACTCAACATTTACATTTATTTGTGGATCTCATTCAAATGACTTCTGAACCAACTTTCTAATTGTAAATCTCTTTCCATTTGTATGTTAATATGCAACAATTCCATCTCCATACCCTGCCTAAGCCCACACCAAAAGGTCCACCAACTTTAACTTGAGTTTAAGACAAAGGAAAGTTCAGAATATTTTATCAAAATGAATTCTCTATTGAGATCAGGATGAGTTCAAGCATACAGTTGCTTCACAACAGAAACCCATTTGGACTAGACTCAGTAAGCATGAGCCATCAGAGGTAAACATTTGAAACCAATTATTTTTCCATTAAAACACTTGACACAACCAAAAAGCTAATTATATTTCTCACTGCCAAAGGGATTTTTATGAGCCCTCCACCACAAATACCTTAAACAAGCCACTTTAGTTATTTCATTAATATTAAAGAGTTTTTTTTGTTAATTTAAGGCATTAAAGGTTACTTGTACCATTTCTGTGCCACTAGTGACACCAAATGCTATTGCAAATGATTTTTAGATTTTCAAATGCGAGTTAAAATTATGTAAATGTTGCTTGCCCGTGCAAAGTTTGTCTGCACAAATGCTAGGATGTTGTGGGTGGTCAGCATGATTACACAAGAAATCAACGTGTTGCTTCCAAAAGTTCATGTACCCTGAAAACAACATAATTTTGCTGAATCCCTGACAAGTGCTCCAGCATGGTCTAGGCTGATTTATGCTGGC
The DNA here is from genome assembly GCF_019703515.2 of Myxocyprinus asiaticus. Lineage (NCBI taxonomy): Eukaryota > Metazoa > Chordata > Actinopteri > Cypriniformes > Catostomidae > Myxocyprinus > Myxocyprinus asiaticus. The sequence goes on from NC_059373.1 coordinate 33,735,713, forward strand.
TAGTGCTGGTTTGGTGCTGGTCTAGCTGGTGGACCAGCAGAGCCATGCTTTTCACCTGCAATACTGAGCTGGTGATGCTGGCTGACCAGCACTGTCTTTATGATGAAGCTGGTTAAGCAAGTTTAAAAGTCTGATGGGGACACCAGCACACCAGCATCCCATGCTGGGGGGCAAACACCCAAAACACAACATAAGCTGACCTTTTTAGCAGGACCATCAGCAGGGCCACTGCTGGACAAATTGCTGCCCTACACAGAGCTCCGTGATCAACAGCGACTGCTACAGGGTCCTTGAATAACGTATAACATGCGGGTAAGGGCAGCCAATGGAGTTTCTGGTGCCCCCCTAGGGAGTTGGTGCCCTACGCAGACTGCGTAATATGTGTATAGGGAAAGGCGGAACTGGCCATCAGACATTTTTGCATCATTTCAAACACCTTCACTATTCCCTGTGCTGCTACTGATAGCATAATGCGCAAGCAATCTCTGACCATGTTTACACCTGGTATTAAGATGTGTCTTGGGTGATCTGATCACATGTAGTCAGGCAAAACACATTACTGTTTACCTGGTCGCTTAAATGTGTTTCCTGTGACCGCTGTTGTTTGGATTTTGAGGGGAGGGTCTTACATTTTTACTCCACTGATGGTTAGGTTTAGGGTTGGCGTTGGGGTTCAGGTTAAGGGGGTAAGAGTTAATAAAATATGCATTCCTGTTGACATATTACATCATTTACAACTAAGGATAAGGGTTTGGGTTTAGATTAGGGTTAGGCTCCCCTATACAACTTGCATTTGGCACCACTCTGTGGACATTTCATGTCAACAATACTTCGTCCACTGTTCACCAGTATCAAAGATTCAACCTTCTGTTGCCGGTTTCACAATGTGATCAGCCTGGGGTGGTTGCCAGGGTGTTGCTATATATTTTAGTGCATTGCAAGGATATTCTGGTTGGCTACTAGGATGTTGCTAAGTGGTTGCTTATAGGTCCAAGTCAAAAGAGCCCACCTCACCTTAACAAGCCTCACAATTTGAGATATAGACAAATATTTGCTCAGCAGCATTCTGAGACAGAAAATATAATTATAGATGCTGGATATTTAGATATTTAGGTAGAAGAAAGATGAGTTGGATTTATGCCATCCAAGTACTGTGTTTACATGTCTCTGTTTATAGGTCTTATATGTCTGAAAAGAGGCAACACTGGACACTTACCCTCATACTCTCACTCACAGTGGGAAACATACATTATTACTGCTGTGCCTCATTAGCTAGATGTTTATCTTTTCATGAGGTCTCCTGTTCCTGTAGATCACTAGGTCATGGGTTTGATTCTCATGGAATCAGAATCACTAACCATTTACTGATAAAATGTATTGCTTAAATGTTATACGGACTTGAAACAACATGAGGGTTGATTAAATGATGACACTGTTTTCTTTTTTGGATGAAAGACCACATTAATACACATTTTTAATTGTTTAGTTTAGTGATATAATCACATAGAACAGAGCTATTTCAAACTCTTTCTGTCTGTAAGTCTGTCAAGACAGCAGGGAGCATGCTGTGTGCCTTCTTCAGTGATGCGTTATCCTCCATACTTGATTCTTTTATGCTGAATAGCTTTAATTTCTTTCATGCAAAACTGCTGATTAACAGGCTAATTAAGAGCACTCCCTGCCGCTTCACCAACAGAAATCAACTGTGCTTCAAAGTACTCCAGTCATCCTTGCATTCTGCTTCACTGAGATATGGCACCCTGCCATTTGGATGCCAGACCTTTTAATGTTATTTGTCAGATTGTTATAACACAATCTTATCTGGTGGGTTTGACAATAGAATTTCATTCCTAATGGCTCTACATTGCAATTTTAAAACCTAGTGTCTTGCCCACCATTTTTTAATTGAATTCAAGCCAGAACGAGATTTGAGAGCTATGGCGGAGGGGAAGATATCAGTCAAAAGCAAAGTCATATATCTCCATGCCGTTTCAGTATTTGCTATTCCATTTTATATTCCAGGTAACATGAAGTTAGTGAGATTCCTTTACTATGTTAGAGTTCACTGCATTGACAAATTGCCATCATGTCCAGACATAGGCCTCAGGTGTAAATTAATGAGGGTTATTGACTGAAACGTCTGTTCAAGGCTTGCCACTTATCACCATGACAAAGAGGAAATACCTCAGTAGAGGTCTGCTAGTACAGTTTTTATTGGTCAGGTAAGATTGCTCTTAAGAGGAACTTTACTTATTGTATTGATCTTATTGTTTTTATTACTATTCTTTGTGTTTTTAATCATGTTTATTTTCTTATTCTTTGAATTATTCTATTTTATTATTTTACTTTTATAGATATTTTTAATCTGTATCTTTATGTATGAGAACATCTGTAAAGCACTTTGAAACAATGTTTTAAAAGTAAAATCTTTTAAATAAAGCTTTACTTACTTAGCAGTTGATGACATATGACAGGACAGCAGTACTACTACAAATCATTCAAGACCCTAGGAAACCAAAATTTTTGTGGCTTTTAGTCCAGGTCTAATAGCTTTTGTCACAGTCTGTCTCCCTCATTTTCTTCAAGGACTCTTATTTTGAAGTTTTCCCCTGCACTACGTTTCCCAGAATTCACTGCCCTAATCACTTCCATCTGTTCATCGTCATCCTCACCTGCCTTCCATTCCCTCATTAGTTTTCAGTGTATAAATACCCTCTAGTTTTGTTCAGTGATTTGTGAGTCCTTGTAGTGTTGCTTTGAGTTAATGAAGTGTGTTTCTATATTGATAAGCATTTACTTGTTTTTGTTATTTTGTGAAGTTAGGTCTATCGTTTGTCCCACTCCAGCGTCTATAATTAAAGGATTTAAAGATTCTACTCCTGTGTCTCCCCTCTTCCACTCAGACACCAACGTTACAGCTTTGAGGTCATCTATATGCTTGTTTACTCCTAAAAGATGACAACATTTACTTATATAGCACATTTTAAAAACAATTGTTGACCAAAGTGCTGTACAATAAAACCAAAATTAAAAATAATGCATTAGGAGACATAAGATACACACACACACAAAAAACATCAGTATGACACATAAAACAGAGTAGCACTACTACACTCACGTAATTCCATAAGCTACAGAGAAAAGTTTTTTTTTTTTTTGAGCAGATATGTTTTAAAATCTACAGTCTTTGTCTTCCAGGAAAATGGATTGATGGAAAAATATTGATGACTTTTGTCCAATCAAATGCTCTGAGAATGTCCTGTCCCTTAATACCACCTATGACCAAGCAAGTATCAAATCATTGTTCATGACCGTGACTAAACTTAAGCCATTTGGCTATTTAAAAAAAAAAAAATATATATATATTTATATATATATATTTAAGGATGAGCCCTTTGATATGTCCTGCCCAAACTTAATAGGAAATAGAGTACATCAACAGTCTTTAAGAGAAAGAAACTGGCAGGGGCACATTTGTAGAGAGAAATACAAATTTCTCTCATTATTTACTCACCCTCATGATATCCCAGGTGTGTATGACTTTCTTCACCAGAACACATTTGAAGAAAAATAGAAAAATAGCTCAATAGGTCCTTAAAATGCACTCAGCCTAAACGCCATCCATACGACACCAGCTGTTACAGTAAATTAATATCTTCTAAAGCAACATGATCACTTCTGGTGTGAAAAAGATCAATATTTAAGGCCTTTTTTAAAACTCTATATCATGCTTCAGTTCTGCAGCGGTATGCGCTTGTGACATAATCGCCTTGGCATTTGAAACGCACGTGAACTGAGGCATGTGCATCCCAGCCAGAACAGCAGCGCTGTTTACAAGTGAGGAGGAGGAACATAGCTGTACAGAAGCGTGGTTGGTTTTGGTTTAGATATGTTTTGATCTGTTTCTTTATTCACAATGGTGCTTTTGTTTGCTCATCCTAGATGTCTCAACCAAGTGAAGAATGTGAGATTACGTCTGTATCATGGCAATGCGAATACATCACATCTCCACCCTCTCGTGAATCTTACCCAAAGTGTTGGATTATAGTTAAAAAGTACTTAAATATTTATCTTTTTTCACATCTAAAGGGATCGTATTGCTTTAGAATACATTAATTTATCTGTTGGAGCCGAATCAATAACGTTTATGCTGAATGTCTGTGATTGTTGGAGCTTCAAAAGAGAAATCGGCATTCACTTGCATTTTAAGGACTTACTGAGCTAAGATATTTTTGTATTTTTCTTCAAATGTGTTCTGGTGAAGAAAGAAAGTCATACACACCTGGGATATCATGAGGGTGAGTAAATGATAAGAGAATTTTCATTTTTGGGTGAACTATCCCTTTAACAGCACAAATCCTCAAAACACAACACAACAAGATGGTGAAACGTGCCTTGACAATCCAGCATAATACAAACTATGCAATGTCTGGGTAATGATTTGTGTATTCTTCTGAATATGCATCAAAATGTCTGAAAGCCCCAGTTTATAAATCATAAAGCAATGTTCAGGATTGCTCGTGTAGTTTCTATAATAATTTAGAACCAATAATCCTAAAGTATCCTAGTGGAATCAAATCAAATCACTTTTATTGTCACACAACCATATACACAAGTGCAATAGTGGGTGGAAGTCTTGGGTGCAGTTCCGAGCAACATAGCAGTCATGACAGTGATGAGACATATACTGTTTATTTACAATAAACTGATTTACACATCACAATTTACATATCTAATATACACATAATTACAAAACAATATACAAATAAGAATATACAATATACAGTATACAATACACACGATATAGAATACTGTATAGTATACAATACACACAATATAGAATACACATTATACAATAAAAATAGTATATATAGTATATATAAAATATACAGTAGGTTGTATTGTACTGTATTGACATTCAGGCTGTCAGTTGATAATCAGTTGCCAGCGTGTTGTTAAGAGAGAATATAATTTATGACAGTCCGGTGTGAGATATAAGAGTAATAAAGTGCAGTGCTGATGTATTTTGATCGTGAGAGATCAAGAGTTCAAAAGTCTGATTGCTTGGGGGAAGAAGCTGTCATGTAGTCGGCTGGTCGGGGTCCTGATGCTGCGATACCACCTGCCTGATGGTAGCAGTGAGAGCAGCCCATGGCTTGGGTGGCTGGAGTCTCTGATGATCCTCCGAGCTTTTTTCATACACCGCCTGGTATATATGTCCTGGAGGGAGGGAAGCTCACCTCCGATGATGTGTCTGGCTGTACACACCACATTTTGCAGGGCTTTGCATTTGTGGGCGGTGCTATTTCCTTACCAGGCAGTGATGCAGCCAGTCAGGATGCTTTCTACAGTGCTGGTGTATAGCCGTGTGAGGATGTGGTGGTTCATTCCAAACTTCCTCAGCCGTCTCAGGGAGGAGAGGTGCTGATGAGCCTTCTTCACAACGGCCTCAGTGTGGACACCGAGGAACTTGAAGCTGATGACTCTCTCCACTGGTGCTCCATTGATGGTGATGGGACTGTGTTCTCTGTCTTTTCTCCTGAAGTCAACCACAAGCTCTTTGTCTTGCTGACGTTGAGGGAGAGGTTGTGCTCCTGACACCAGCATGTCAGAGTGTGCACCTCCTCTCTGTAGGCTGTTTCAATATTGTCAGTGATCAGACCTACCACCGTCGTATCATCAGCAAACTTAGTGATGGCATTGGAGCTGTGTGTTGCCACACATTCATGTGTGTACAGGGAATACAGGAGTGGGCTGAGAACACAGCCCTGTGGGGCTCCAGTGTTGAGGGTCAGTGATGAGGAGATGTTGCTGCCCATTCTAACCACATGGCGTCTGCTTAACAGGAAGTCCAGGATCCAGCTGCACAGCGAGCTGTTTAAGCGCAGAGCCCGGAGTTTCACATAAAGCTTGGAGGGCAATATGGTGTTGAATGCTGAGCTGTAGTCTACAAACAGCATTCTCACGTAAGTGTTCCTTTTTTCCAGGTGGGAGAGAGCAGTGTGTATTATAGATGCAATGGCATCATCAGTGGAGCGGTTGTTGCGGTAAGCAAACTGCAATGGGTCCAGAGATGGAGGCAGCACAGAGCAGATGTAATCTCTGATTAGTCTCTCAAAGCATTTGCTGATGATGGGGGTCAGAGCAACAGGACGCCAGTCATTTAAGCAAGTGATTTTGGATTGCTTTGGTACAGGCACAATGGTGGACATTTTAAAGCATGTGGGGACCACAGACAAGGAGAGGGAATGGTTGAAAATGTCCGTAAAAACACCAGCCAGTTGGTTCGCACATGCTCTGATGATGCAGCCTGGAATGCCGTCTGGACCCGTGGCTTTATGGATATTCACCCGTCGGAAGGATCGGGTTACATCTGCTACAGAGACAGAGAATGAACTAACCTCTGTAGCTTCGGCCGCGAGAGCTCTCTCCACGAGGGCGGTGTTATTTCCCTCAAAACGAGCATAAAAAGTATTTAGCTCATCCGGGAGAGAGACAGCAGTATTCACGGCGGAGTTTTTATTCCCTTTAAAGTCCGTGATGATATTAATTCCCTGCCACATGCTTCTAGAGTTGGTGGTGTTAAACTGTCCTTCAATCTTGTCCCTGTACTGGCGTTTGGCTGCTCTGATAGTTTTGCGGAGTGCATAACTGGCTTTTTTATGCTCCTCCGTGTTGCCTGAATTAAAAGCGATGAATAAAATCATAGAAGAAGATGCAAACAAGATACAGCTGGATAAATTCTGAAAGAATAAAGTGAAAAGTAGTATTTTCAGCTATCCTTTAAGGACTAGTATTCATATTTGATCTAATTACAATCCATTAAGATGGCTGGTTCTGAATTATCATTGTCTGTACATTTCTTCAAGATTTTTGACTGGCGATGGTCATTTTGGCATTAAGTGTTTTGCATCTTATTTTGCTGTCATGCTTCTTTATTGATATGTTTGTGAAGGCTTTGGTAATCTCTCAGCACTTTAGGGTAAAAAAGGAAGTAAAAGAGATTGATGAATGCCTGTTTGTATCATAAAAGCTTTAAACAATGGTTCTGTTTGGCAAAGTGCATTGGAATTTTAGATATTGTCAAAAGACACCACATTGAAAATCTTTAAAACCACAGGGGAAATTCCAAATACTTAGAAATACTCAGATTCATGACAGTTTTCACTTAAAATGTTATGCTGATTATCTGATTTGTGATGGAAAATTTTTCAAAATGCTAACTAAAAGCTTTTACACTAGTGGTCTAAGATTTTCTGACACCACTGCACCTGACCTTTGATCAGGCTGGCTGATATGCACTGGGATAGAAACATGACATGTTTAAGTCATGATTTGATGTTGCGCATGTCTGATCATTCAGGTCACCATGCTTCCTCTCCTCATTAAAGACTGACTGATGTACTGTTGTGGAGATGGCTGTTAAATCATCTCCTTGTGTTTCTGTAATTACCTCTCAAAAAGAAAGAAAGTGGGTGCGAATGCATTTGTGAGCTATACCTGGGAGGAGGTTCAGGGAGATTTAGAAAGACAGATGATGTGCCATACCTCACCTTGAGATGAGACACAAGTCCAGCATGTTAATATACCTTGTTAAAACTGAACTCTACAGTGTCATGCTGGAGTGCGGAGTTCTATCAGTGCTGTGTGAGTACATCACAGGTATCTTCATAGTGAGACAGATACTGTTTTTCTCTAATCTACATATATGTACTGCTAAATATGTAATTACTGGAAGCTGTTTAAGAGGTCTAGTAGACTGCTGTAATAAGCAAACCAAAGGTTAATCAGTGCAGTAGGGTTACTTTTTTAGGGTTACTCATCTGGTTGAGTGTTTACGTCAGGGTCATTCTTAAAGCATTTGTTTGAGCATGCATGAGGATTACCTTCAAACAACACCCATTACTCGTCTGCAAAATCTGCAACTCATGCATATGCTTTAATTTATCAGCACGCAACAACCTGTAAACAACTTATTTAAAGTGAGTTTATTCTGAAAATTGTGCTTGTTCTACACTTGTTCTGGACTTTCCACCACAATTACATTCTGCATTGACATATTAAAGCATCTCAGTGTTGACTGCTGTAAACCACAGCAGATGTTTATATCTACATTAATTATATACACTTTTACCCTAAATACACATGCTAATTAAATGAACAACCAAAATGAACAAGACAGAACAGTACTAACAAAGGTAGATTCTGAAAAATAAATAATTTCTCTAAGAAAGAAAAAATATAAATTAGATCTCTTTAATACTGTACATAAATCAAGATATTTATTTACTAATATGTGTTTTTCTGTGACCGATTATTAATCTCACATGTGTCTTCTCTTGAGTTGCAAAAGAGATCTCAACAATACTCCAAACTCCACTTTGCTGGTACGTACAGTCATGGAGCGTATTAAGGTAAATGTATTTGGAGTGCTGAGCAGGACCCCCATATTTTAAGCTTCTGTGAGAAATGGGGCTAATTACTTGTAAATACTACTTTGTTTAGATCTTAATAAATTAAGTGGTAAAGTTTATGGAGTCACAGAGAATAGAGATTCACTACTGATTCACATGCTTAACAAACATGAAGAGGCACCTGCTATTAAATAGCTATTTACCTGTATTTTTTCTAAAACATTATGCATGTAGTCTTAAATGTTGGCTTATTTCCATATGGTGAAGCCCTAGTTTAGATACAATCAATGGGGTAAGACCGACTCAAAATGAATAGAGTTTTTATTTTTAATATTAAATTAATTTGAAATTGATATATTTGTAGACAAAGGTCTCAGCTAGCGAACAATGTAAGGGAACAGGTTTTTATAAAAAAAAAAAAAATTTCTTCTGAAAATTGCCAATTATATACTGTAGTTCCCTATCTGTCACTCACTCGACGTTGTGTCGATGTAGTGACGCTAGGGGTAACTCTTGGGAGCTGAAACACCTCTGGTCTTTGATAAAAGGCCAATGAAAATTGGCAAGTGGTATTTGCATACCACTCCCCCGGACATACGGGCATAAAAGGAGCTGGTATACAAGCACTCATTCAGATTTTCTCTTCGGAGCCGAACGGTCGATGTTCATTAAGCTGACTGTTCATTCACCTCTGCTGGATCTGACGGCGTATTTCAGCGGCTTCTCCCTCCTCTGCACTTGTGCACTGCAGAGAACGCCCCTGGGCGCTTCGGCAGAAATAAAAGAGTATATTTCTCTAAATGAGCGGCACACACGGAACGTCTTTTTAAAGATGTCTTTCCGTTTGTGTGTTATTCCTGGTTGCGGTCATTATCTCTCAACTTCTGATGGTCACGATCGCTGTCTTTCATGTCTGGCTGCGACCCACGCGGAGACAGCGTTCGTGGATGGATCATGTACTCATTGCGAGAACATGACCATGGCAATGTTGCAGTCGCGGCTTGCCTTCGTAAGAAAGCAAGCCACCCCATCGGCTCCCCGCCTCGGTCCTTCTACCTACGGGTATGAGGCCAGCACGGCTAGCACTGGGGGCGATCTGGGGAACCCAAAGGGACCATCTCCGCCAGGTATCCCCCCACGGACCTCCCATTCCCCAGCACGCTCGTCTGCCCCAATGGATTCCGGATGAGTCTGCCGGGTCATCTCATGGTGAGATCGACCTCTTGTTCGGAGCCCGCGAAGCTGATGAGCTCTCGAACGCAGCATCGGAGAGTGGGCTCGTCCAGTCGGATGCGGAAGCCTCAGCTGGGCTTCCCGCCACGGGTACGGTCGCCCAGTCACAGGCTGATGTGGAAATGATGGACATGCTTTCCCGGGCAGCCGCGAACGTCGGGTTAGAGTGGAACCCTCCGCTCTCCCCTGAACCCTCGCGGCTCGATGATTGGTTCCTGGGCTCGTGGCGCCACTCACAGCCACGCCCTGCCCCAGTTCCTTTCTTCCCGGAAGTGCACGAGGAGCTGACAAGGTCATGGGAGGCACCTTTTACTGCCCGGTCCTGATCTTTCAGCTCCCCCGCCCTCACTACCCTTGATGGTGGGGCGGCCAGGGGCTATTCGGCGATTCCCTCAGTGGATAAGGTGCTCGCGGTGCACCTATGCCTGCAGAGCACCGCCACCTGGTGCGGGCGCCCAAAGCTCCCGTCCAAGGCCTGTAAGTTTACGTCGTCCCTGACGGCCAAAGCCTACAGTGCCACTGGACAAGCCACTGACCTTGCTTTCCGGGCGACGAAGGTCACGGCGCAGTCTCTTGGGTGGGCGATGTCCACCTTGGTGGTCCAGGAGCGTCACCTTTGGTTCAACCTGGTCGAGATGGGAGAGGCTGACAAGGCACGGTTCCTTGCTGCCCCCATTTCCCAGGTTTGCCTATTCGGCAACACCGTTGAGGACTTTGTCCAGCAGTTCTTGTGGTGAAGCAGCAGACGGAGGCTATCCGGCACATCCTGCCCCAGTGCGGCTCAAGATCCCGCACCCCGCCTGCTCGTCGCCAAGGGCGTCCCCCTCCGGTGACTGCACCGGCTCTGCTGCAGCCCGCCCCTGCGGTCCGGCCCCAGCATGGAGCCCACTGCAGGAAGCAGACGCCACCCGTCTCACGGCCGGCCGCCAAGAACCCACGAAAGACTTCAAAGTGCCCCTAAGACAGGCAACCCAGGGACGACGAAACCCACTGCTTTGGAGCTGGTAAGCAGACCACTCCATCCCCCGGTGGAGGGCCAGGAGGAGAATCTTTTGTTGCCTTTTCATTTAAATTTGCCACATGCCCAAGTGGCTGCAGTACCCAAGAGTTCAGCAAAAGAGCGGTTTCCTTGTTCCCTGGGTCACATACCCAGTGTGCACGACCGTCATCTCGACCACCGTCCACCATTCCATTTTGGCAGGGTTGGCGCTCCAGCGGCGGTCTCCCCGCCCCTGCGTGCCCAGCTGTGGCACAAATCTGCCCCCGATGTGACAGTCTCAAAGGGTCATGAGGACAGGCCTCTTCCTCCCCTGTCCCAGGCTGTTCCGGGGGTGGTCGCAAGGAGCCAGGTAAGTGCTTCGAAGTCCCTGAACTCAGCAGGGCCACAACATAGCGTGGCACCTCAGGCTCTGCCCCACTGCGAGGCCCCACCCGCCGGTACGTCCGACGAGATTGTCCCCTTGGTCCCCCTCCCCCGGAGCTTGGACGTGTGGCTTGCGCTTTCCAACCCGTTGCGATGGCTGGTCCGGACCGTCCGACTCGGCTTCGCGATTCAGTTTGCCAGGCGTCCGCCCAGGTTCAGCGGCATCCACTTCACCTCGATGAAGGGCGAGAATGCTGCTACCTTGCACGCGGAGATCACTACCCTCCTATGGAAGGATGCGATAGAGCCTGTCCCTCCGGCCAAGATGGAGAAGGGTTTTACAGCCCCTACTTCATTGTACCGAAAAAAGGCGGTGGGTTGCGGCCAATCTTGGACCTGCGAGTACTGAACCAGGCTTTACACAGACTCCCGTTCAAGATGCTGAGGCAAAAACGCATTCTAGCGAGCGTCCGGCATCAAGATTGGTTCACGGTGGTAGACCTGAAGGATGCGTACTTCCACGTCCTGATTCTACCTCGACACAGACCCTTCCTGCGGTTTGCATTCGAAGGTCAGGCGTATCAGTACAAGGTCCTCCCTTTCGGCCTGTCCTTGTCCCCTCACGTCTTCACGAAGGTCGCAAAGGCAGCCCTTGCCCCGCTAAGGGAAGTGGGCATTCGCATCCTCAACTATCTCGATGAATGGCTAATCCTAGCTCACTCTCGGGATGTGTTGTGTGCAAACAGGGACCTGGTGCTCTCACACCTCAGCCGACTGGGGCTTCGGGTCAACTGGGAAAAGAGCAAGCTCCTCCCAGTTCAGAGCATCTCTTTTCTCGGCTTGGAGTTGGACTCAGTCTTGTTGACGGCGCACCTCACGAATGAGTGCGCATAATCGGTGCTGACCTGTTTCAAGGTGTTCAGACAGAAGATAGCGGTTCCACTGAAAATGTTTCAGAGGCTCCTGGGGCATATAACTTCCTCAGCGGTGGCCACTCTGCTCGGGTTGATGCATATGAGACTGCTTCAGCACTGGCTTCAGACTCGAGTCCCGAGATGGGCATGGCACCGCGGGACACATCGCGTGGCCATCACGCCGATCTGTCACCGCCTCTTTAGCCCTTGGACCGACCTCACGTTTCTACAGGCAGGTGTTCCCCTAGAGCAGGTCTGGTTACGACAGACGCCTCCAAAACGGGTTGGGGTGCTGTATGCAACGGGCACGCATCCACCGGCTCATGGACGGGCCCACAGCACGTTGGCACGATGAAGGTTGACCAGTTCTTCATTTCATCAGACCAGAGAATCTTGTTTCTTACAGTCTGAGATTTCTATAGGTGCTTTTTGCAAATTCCAAGCGGGCTTTCATATGTCTTACACTGAAGAGAGGCTTCCGTCTGGCCACTCTGCCATAAAGCCCAGATCGGTGGAGTGTTGCAGTGATGTTGTCTTTCTGCACGTTTCTCCCATCTCCACACATGATCTCTGGAGCTCAACCAGAGTGACCTTGGGGTTCTTGGTCACCTCTCTTACCAAGGCACTTCTCCCCCGATTGCTCAGTTTAGCCAGGCGGCCAGCTCTAGGAAGAGTCCTGGTTGTTCCAAACTTCTTCCATTTAAGAATTATGAAGGGCACTGTGCTCTTGAGAACCTTCAATGCAGCCGAAATTGTCTGTGCCTCAAGACAATCCTGTGTCTGAGCTCTGCAGGCAGTTCCTTTGACCTCATGTCTTGGTTTTTGCTCTGATATGCATTTTCAGCTGTGAGACCTTATATAGACAATTGTGTGCCTTTCCAAATCATGTCCAATCAATTTAATTTTCCACAGGTGGACTCCAGTCAAAGTGAAGAAAAATCTCAAAGATGATCCAGAGGAATGGAATGCACCTGAGCCAGATTTCAAGTGTCATAGCAAAGGGTCAGAATACTTATGTCAATGTGATATTTCAATTTTTTAATTTTAATAAATTTGAAAAGTTATCAAAAATCTGTTTTTTGCTTTGCCATTATGGGGTATGGAGTGTAGATTGATGAGAAATTATTATTATTTTTTAAACATTTTAGCAAAAGGCTGCAACATTACAAAATGTGAAAAAAGTGAAGGGGTCTGAATACTTTCTGAATGCACTGCATTACGCTGTTGATTGAGCTTAACTTGTACTGAACCCCGAACATTCCTTTAATGCTATTAAAATAAAATATGTTTATTTAATTATTATAATCTACTGAAATTTGCTGTCAGACAATTTCCCCTAGGAAGTAAGTGAAGAATGATTTTACAAGAAAATTGCATTTTGTCAAACCACAATATATTAAATACTGTATTTTTGAGTAGCTGTCAATGAAGAAGAATGCTTCTCACTGCTGGAATGGTGTAGTTACAACATCTACCAACAGGGGATAACAGACTCATGGTGACCAGCTAAAAGCCTTGACCTCTTTGTATTTTGTACCATGTTCAAAAAACATGGTAGTACATGGTACTTTTAGTACTTTTGTGTCAAATGTTAGATCACCAAGAAATAGGAAGACAGCTTATTTGTTATGAAAACTGATATTCTTTCGAACATAACTTGTTTAAATGACTGGCGTCCTGTTGCTCTGACCCCCATCATCAGCAAATGTTTTGAGAGACTAATCAGAGATTACATCTGCTCTGTATTACCACTCAATCTTGACCCGCTGCAGTTTGCTTACCGCAACAACCGCTCCACTGATGATGCCATTGCATCTACAATACACACTGCTCTCTCCCACCTGGAAAAAAAGAACACTTATGTGAGAATGCTGTTTGTAGACTACAGCTCAGCATTCAACACCATAGTGCCCTCCAAGCTAGATGAGAAACTCCGGGCTCTGGGCTTAAACAGCTCGCTGTGCAGCTGGATCCTGGACTTCCTGTCAAGCAGACGCCAGGTGGTTAGAATAGGCAGCAACATCTCCTCATCACTGACCCTCAACACTGGAGCCCCGCAGGGCTGTGTTCTCAGCCCACTACTGTATTCCCTGTACACACATGACTGTGTGGCAACACATAACTCCAATGCCATCATTAAGTTTGCTGATGACACGACGGTGGTAGGTCTGATCACTGACAATGATGAAACAGCCTACAGAGAGGAGGTGCACACTCTGACACACTGGTGTCAGGAGCACAACCTCTCCCTCAACATCAGTAAGACAAAGGAGCTTGTGGTGGACTTCAGGAGAAAAGACAGAGAACACAGTCCAATCACCATCAATGGAGCACCAGTGGAGAGAGTCAGCAGCTTCAAGTTCCTGGGTGTCCACATCACTGAGGAACTCACATGGTCCGTCCACACTGAAGTCGTTGTGAAGAAGGCTCATCAGCGCCTTTTCTTCCTGAGACGGCTGAGGAAGTTTGGAATGAACCTCCACATCCTCACACGGTTCTACACCTGCACTGTGGAGAGCATCCTGACTGGCTGTATCTCCGCCTGGTACGGCAATAGCACTGCCCACAACCGCAAAGCACTGCAAAGGGTGGTGCGAACTGCCAAACACATCATCGGAGGTGAGCTTCCCTCCCTCCAGGAAATATATACAAGGCGGTATGTGAAAAAAGCTCGGAGGATCATCAGAGACTCCAGCCACCCGAGCCATGGGCTGTTCTCACTGCTACCATCAGGTAGGCGGTATCGCAGCATCAGGACCCGCACCAGCCGACTCCATGATAGCTTCTTCCCCCAAGCAATCAGACTTCTGAACTCTTGATCTCCCACGATCAAAATACATCAGCCCTGCACTTTATTACTCTTTTATCTCACACCGGACTGTCATAAATTATATTACTGTCATTATATTATGTCTCTCTTAACAACTGACTATCAACCGACAGCCTGAATGTCAATACAGTACAATACTGTACATTCTATATATATACTTTTTTCATATATATTTTAATTTTTATTGAATAATGTGTATCTATATAGTATCTATATAGTAAAAAACAAAACAAAAAAAAAAAAAAAAAAAAAAAACAAAAACAGCATATTGTATACTGTACAGTGTATGTTATTATTTGTATATTGTTGAGTGTAATTGTGTATAACAGATGTTTAAATTGTGTTGTGTTAATTTGATGTTTTAAGTTGTGTAATTATGTATAACAGATGTTTAAATTGTGTTGTGTTAATTTGATGTTTTAAGTTGAGTGTAATTATGTATAACAGATGTTTAAATTGTGTTGTGTTAATTTGATGTTTTAAGTCGAGTTTAATTATGTATAACAGATGTTTAAATTGCGTTGTGTTAATTTGATGTTATTGAAAATTGGTATATGTCTCATCACTGTCACGACTGCTATGTTGATCGGAACTGCACCCAAGAATTTCACACACCATTGCACTTGTGTATATGGCTGTGTGACAATAAAGTGATTTGATTTGATTGATTTGATTTGATTTGATTTTGTTTTGTGATCTTTGAAGAAACAGGGCATAGTGTGTCCAGCTTTATTCAGAAACAGCATGGAATAATTACCCTGAACACTGATATGGAAAATAATGTCTAGAGAATGTAAATATTTAATATTGAGTCACAGCATACACCTGCTAGGTAACTGTGTCCATATAAAACAAATATGTCCAGGATCTTAACTGTTCGACAGGCCTTTGTCTTCATAGCATCTAACATTCTTAAGGCAAAGACAAACTGTCCCTAGATACAGACTTAAAAACAGAGGAGATTGTGCATTTGCAATCGCCGGTCCCAAGCCCTGGAACAGTCTCCCGACTCATATTTGAACTGTCCCTTCTATTTCGGTTTTTAAAACTCGACCTAAAACTCATCTATTTTCTTTGGATTTGAACCTTCCTTGAATCTTCTCTGTTCCCTGTGAATGCATCTTAATGTTTGCTTGTTTGGTTTGTATACTTTTGACTGTACAGCTCTTTGGTCCACCTTGGTTGTTTTTAAATGTGCTATATAAATAAATATTGATTGATTCTAGATCCCATTTCTGAACAGTGTGTGTGTAGTGTGTTTGAGGGTGATGTTTCTGATCTGCGTGTGTGTAAATCAGTGCACTATGGTGTCCTTAGGCCTTGTGGCTGAGAAACAAGTTAATTTACTAGGTCTACACACACACAATACGTTCAGATGCAACTTCTGTTGTTCAAGTCTAGCGACTGTTTGATCCCTCCTAATTTACATGCATGACATTATAATCAAAGCATATTAATTACACATACTGTAGGCTCTGTCCTCAATTCTCCTGTCTGGAAGGTCAGAAATGACTCATGCACATGCTAATATCAGGACGAGTGGAGGTGGTCACATTGATTAAAGGCTTGTTAATGGTTATGGAGGAAAGTACACACAACATACCGCTTCTCACTGGATTAAAGCTAATGAGATGACATTATACAAAAAAATGTCAAGCCAGCTCAACATTTGATGTTACAGTGCATCCAGAAAGTATTCACAGCGCTTCACTTTTTCCACATTTTGTTATGTTACAGCCTTACTCCAAAATGGATTAAATTCATTATTTTCCTCAATTCTACAAACAATACCCCATAATGACAACGTGAAAGAAGTTTGTTTGAAATCTTTGCAAATTTATTAAAAAACAAAAAAACACCAAACACATGTACATAATTATTCACAGCCTTTGCTCAATACTTTGTTGAAGCACCTTTGGCACCAATTACAGCCTCAAGTCTTTGAGGCTGATGCTACAAGCTTGGCACACCTATTTTTGGGCAGTTTCTCCCATTCTTCTTTGCAGGACCTCTCAAGCTCCATCAGGTTGGATGGGGAGTGTCGGTGCACAGCCATTTTCAGATCTCTCCAGAGATGTTCAATCGGGTTCAAGTCTGGGCTCTAGCTGGACCACTCAAGGACATTCACAGAGTTGTCCCGTAGCCACTCCTTTGTTATCTTGGCTGTGTGCTTAGGGTAGTTGTCCTGTTGGAAGATGAACCTTCGAGGTCCAGAGGGCTCTGGAGCAGATTTTCATCAAGGATGTCTCTGTACATTGCTGCATTCATCTTTCCCTCAATCCTGACTAGTCTCCCAGTTCCTGCCGCTGAAAAACATCCCCACAGCATGATGCTGCCACCACCATGCTTCACTGTTGGGATGGTATTGGCCAGGTGATGAGCGGTGCCTGGTTTCCTCCAGACATGACGCTTTCCATTCAGGCCAAAGAGTTCAATCTTTGTTTCTCATGGTCGGAGAGTGCTTCAGGTGCCTTTTGGCAAACTCCAGGCGGGCTGTCATGTGCCTTTTACTGAGTGGCTTCCGTCTGGCCACTCTACCATACAGGCCTGATTGGTGGAGTGCTGCAGAGATGGTTGTTCTTCTGGAAGGTTCTCCTCTCTCCACAGAGAAATGCTGGAGCCATCGGATTCTTGGTCACCTCCCTGACTAAGGCCCTTCTCCCCCGATCGCTCAGTTTGGCCAGGCGGCCAGCTCTAGGAAGAGTCCTGGTGGTTCCAAACTTCTTCCATTTATGGATGATGGAGGCAACTGTGCTCATCAGGACATTCAATGCTGCAGAAATTTTTCTGTACCCTTCCCCAGATCTGTGCCTCAATACAGTCCTGTCTCAGAGCTCTACAGACAATTCCTTGGACTTCATGGCTTTGTTTGTGCTCTGACATGCATTGTTAACTGTGGGACCTTATATAGACAGGTGTGTGCCTTTCCAAATCATGTCCAATCAACTGAATTTACCACAGATGGACTCCAATCAAGTTGTAGAAACATCTCAAGGATGATCAGTGGAAACAGGATGCACCTGAGCTCAATTTTGAGTGTCATGGCAAAGGCTGTGAATACTTATGTACATATGATTTGTTTCATTTTTGATTTTTAATAAATTTGCAAAGATTTCAAACAAACTTCTTTCACGTTGTCATTATGGGGTATTGTTTGTAGAATTTTGAGGAAAATAATGAATTTAATCCATTTTGGAATAAGGCTGTAACATAACAAAATGTGGAAAAATGTAAGCACTGTGAATACTATCCGGATGCACTGTAAATGAATAGTTCAGCCAAAAAAAAAAAAAAAACAATCAGTCAGAATTGAATCACCCTCATGTAGTTCCAAACCCATATGACTTGTTTTGTTATGTAGAACACAAAAGGAGATATTTTAATGAATATCACGTGAGCATCATTGTAACGAGAAGGAGGGCGGGGCTGGGCCTTGAGGACACACGGTTGGCCCTGAATCGGGCTAATCAGCTGGGAGGGGTATAAAGACAAGCTGGAGGTGCCAGTTCAAGAGAGAGGGAGACGCATGTGGCCGCGTTGCGTGCGTGCGTGCGTGCGTGCGTCTGTGTTTATGTTTGTTTTATGTTGAGTTTTATCATTAAACTTTACATTGACTGTTTAGCTGGTTCCCGCCTCCTCCTTGCCCACCTTACCTCGTTACAGTCATATTCCAAGACTTCAGATGAAATACAATACGTTTTGGTAAGAAAGAACCCAAAATTGTAAACATTTTTCAGCGAAAATCTCGACTGAGCATCATATCCCAAGACTTCGGAAGAAAACCCAAAATTGTAGTCATTTTTCAGTGAAAATCTTCACGTCCATTACACGTTCATGAACGCTATGTTCACAGTGGCCCATGGGACACATGGGAAGTCGGCATGTTGTTTCCGAGAGTTCCAGTACCCTTGGATCGGCCACATTATACCGACTCACTGACCAGCGGCATCACCTATCAGTAATTTTTGCATCAGCTCCAATGTGTTTGTCTTCCCTTGTGGTGCGACCGGAAGTGTGTTGCATCCGCGGTTCAGATCCTGCGTAGAAACAAGTAATCATGTCTGCAAAATCAGTAACAAGGCTGATTCGAAGGTTCCTTTTTTCCCCTCTTACATTACATATTTGCTCCACTGGTGGTTAGGTTTAGGTTTGGGGGTTAAAGTTTATGAGATATGCATTCCTCTTCACTGTATTACAGCCAGTACAGATGAAAACAACTCGGCTGTGGCGCCCCTCTGTGGACATTTTACCTGTAAAATGAAGTTCACACGTACCCATATGCCCAAAACACTTACAGCTTTGGCCACTGGGGCCAGTATTTTGCATTTTGGTAAGCACAGACATATTTTAGCTAAGAAAAAGTCAACCTATTGTTTCCAGTTTCACTATGAGATCAGTCTGACTGCGATGTGCTCAAACTTGTGTTATGTCCTGTGTTTGTTTTGTGCATTATTACTGTTCTGCTTTGCTCTTTCTGTGTCTGTGTGTGTGAGTGTGTTTCGTTTGTGCTTGGTGTGTATGTTCCAGGTGAAGCTGATTTGCCAATCATTTGCTCCACCTGTATGATGGTGATTGGCTGTTCCTGAGTATGCGCCTTATAAAATCTCTGTGCTGCCGCTCTGATACAAGCTGTTGCGACTCTGGGCTGGTTGCACTCCTCCACGTTCCCCAACACCTAGAGTTTCAAGAACTGTAAAGGTTTTTTGCATTTGTGCTCTTCAGCAATAGTGTTGACTCTTTGTTTTAAACAGTTAGGTCTATAGGGGTGAGCTGTCCTGTTTATTTGACTGTTCATCCTGTTTTGTTAGTGTAAGTCAGGTTAGTTTAATTGTATTTTTCTTTTTCTTTCAGGTTAGTTATTTTCTCCTTTTCTTTCTAGGTGGTTTTGTGTATTATTTTAGGCCAGGGGTCACCCTGAAGCCCAAATACCTGCTGCGTATTTTTTACATCTTTGAAAATATTTACTTCCAATAAAAAACAATATTGGATTTATGATCACTGTTGTCTTGGTTTTTTGATCTGATTGTTGTGCAGGGAGCACACCTCCCTTTACTTTGTGTCCTACCCCTAAGGGTTGTAACAATTGGATAACATGATACTTGTTTTGGATGTCATCGTCTACCCTATTATTATTGGCCACATCACTATCAATATAGTTTATTTGTCTAATGTATTTAAATTTTTTGGCATTGCATTTTATGTTTTTAAATGCCCGATGAAGGTCATGGGAAAGAAACATTGCGATAAATACTGATTGTTTTTGCAAGCTATGGTAGTGTGCAGGATTTTATTTATTTTTTTTTCTTTATACAAACTTGGATTAAACATGACTGTCAGTATAGAGTTTATACTGTGCAGTAGTATTCTAAACATAGCCTTTTATTAGCCTAAGTAATGTTCACTAATGTATGGTAGGTGACAGCCTAATGCTAGTATCTTTATCACTCGTGCATTATAACCTGATTTCTGATTTTAATTTCAAATGAGCATATGTCTGAACATGTGTCTGAGCCCACAAGTATGGTAATGCTGTATAGTAAATCAACATCCTGGAGCAAATTTGAAAATGACTTGATCTTGTAAAACTGATGTGCAGCACTTACAAACTGAATCAAATCATTTTCAGATAGCATATTTAATGTCTTGAAATAAGAGTGATTCATGCGCCAATTCAGGCACTGTTAAATATGGAAAACGTGCTATCTCATTCCCTCACATCCCTAATAAAACCTCTCTGCCTTTATGAGTAAAATGATAAAACACTATGCTGAGGACTTACATTAGACAGCCTGTTCTCATTAATGCATATCAATGCATTGTCGCTGTGCCAGTGTTGTCTACTGTGTGTTTTGGCTTGTGTGAGTTTGCCTGAACTTGCCCCATGCTGCCTGTGAGCTTACTTTGTATGTGTATACCTGCCCTACACACACACATGCATGCTCGCTCACACAAACCTCTCAGCCATGCACATTTACATGCCTACTGTTTTTTGTAATAAAAAAATGTAGACCTTCAAAGCATCCAAATATCAGTGTCATTATATATAAAAGGTTGTGTGTTCCTTCACTAACAGGGTTTGAAATACAAGCACGGGTTTACTGTATAGAGCTATAAGGGCCTGTAGCAAATGCTCTTGCGATTATGTAAGAGTGACCGATTTTGTCAGGGCTTTTGAATTTGACATATAAGCCCGTTACATAATTTATCTTGTGAATAAAATCTAATCTGGTGGGAAACACTCAAGGTGAGGAAGGACATGATTTTCTAACTAGGATCTGGAACAGCCTAGTGATGAGCACAAGACTAAACTGGTTTAAACTGGATTAGTGTACATAAGGATATAACAGAGGCTCACTGGCCACTATAAATCAATTTTAAAAATAGATATAAAAAGATAGATATAGATAGATGATAAGCTGCTGATCAGTTAATTTGGTCATATTGCTTGTATCATATTGAGGTATTGTGACTTATTCCAGAAAAGTGGCAGGAGGCAGAGGGACCAGTTCACAAGCACCAAACGGGCCATTTTTATTGCCTATAATTTTGCAGGCTGACCGAAGGGTATTAGGAGGTGTCCTAACTCCCCAAAAACAATAAAACATCAGCTTCTACGCTGTTAACAGCTGTAATATTGGCATAAACTGCTGATACGTCACTACTCAGGCGAACACACTGTCTTCTTTTCTCTCGCCCACCACAACACTAACTTTTTCCCCAAAACAAAAATCCCACCCCGTTATTAAAGGAGCAATATGTAACATTGACATCAAGCATTTAAAATGGGTACTGCAGTTCAAATTCAAAATATTGGAGAGAGTTGTCTCCTCCGCCCCCTCCTCCCCAGACTCAAAGCTCATGTGGGTTGCTAGGTTGAGGACACGCAACAGGAACGAGTAAAATGACAATGGCAAGCGACGAGTAAGTTGATCAGCTAATGTATACGTTTGCAATGTTTTTATTGTTTGCAAATTATAAACCAGCTCATGTGGATTTTTTATAACTCTGTCAATGTTGGCTAGATGTATTGCTGGCTTCCATGGCTGCAGCGAGCTGTGTTTGCCCGCTAACTTGTTTCAAATCTGGCAACCCGGGGTGTCGAAATACTACTGGGAAATGGGCAGTGGGCGGGATCATATAGGCCAAAACACAAACAGAAATTCCGTCCTGGAACGGATATTTCAAAATAGAATATACTGGCTGCAGCATTGTTTTCGGAGAAGCCAGTATTTCAACTTACAGCATGTTTCCTAAATCTCTTATAACATATTATGATAATTTTATGCTTTAGTACAGTAAATATATTGCATATTGCACCTTTAACACTGACTCATCTAATTCCCTAATTATTCTCACCCTAACACCTCCCCCCAATCAACATGCAACACATAATGATTGACACCAATAAGAGGGGGGCGGGGGGTATTTAGAGAGGCGACAGGCCTCTGCGCCACAATATATTTAATTTGTATTTTATTTTATTCTATTTCCGCGTCAAAGTTAATGTGGCTCTCTGTCTGCGGATGATGTAACTAGATTGACTATGCATCATATGTTTAATTTAATTTAATTATTATAATTTTTATTTTTATTTCTGTGTCATAGTTAATGTGATACTCTTTCTGTGGATGGTGAATTATGGTGAGAGCCACATTAATCCCTTCTGACTTAGTCTTCAATTGGGTCTGCGCTCAGCACAAAACTTTGCTGCACATTCAGGGCTTTCAGATTTTCTATGTGCAGGTGGATATTTGTGCTAAGAGTTGCACAATGTAACTCAGCAAGAGTGATGATCTGGCTTAATAAAGTGCTAACTCATGACCACTAATAACAGCATGTATAATCACAAAAACTTATTTGGATGAGTGAGACATATGAGAGTGAAGACACTGATTTTGTAGAAAGCAGCTCTTTTTTATAGGAAGACATTTCGAAACAAGACAGTGGACAGTCATTTGTAATTTCTGGAGGTAATATCTCTTGCAAAAAAATAAAATAGAAAATTCAGCAAAATGTTGCACAGACCATTTGTTTTGCAACTGAAACAATAACTCTCTCTAACAGAGGTGAAAAATAAAAAATTGCTAAAGCTAGTATTTGGTGCATATGCAATTTAATTTCATTTTCAAATATAATTAGGATGCTTATGGAGTTCTTTCCCTTGATAATATTCATGCTTCATGCCCTGTTTGCAGACTTTGCACGTACTGGGAGGCTGTGTGCTAAATTGGTCCAATTAGTTTTACAATTATTATGCACTTTTCAAACAGAGGCCCAAAGACAACTCATATAACTCATCAGAATACAACAGCATGATCACACATAAATGAGTGAATTCTTAATATAGGCCAATAAGTCCATGTCAGTGCTTAAACAGAAAGAAAAATGAAATCTATTTAAGAATATTGCTACTAATTGTAAATAACTGGACAATTACTTGAATACAAAAGAGCTGAATGTGGAAAAAAGTAAAGAAAAGAGAGATAAAATATGGCAAATAAGGCATCAGGGCTGATTGTGCTGATATGAGTTCTGTACAGTATGTACCATGACATCTCTGATGGAATATTTGCATATGTCTGTTGACACAGATAATTATTTTGGCAAGGTTTTGTAGATCCCATCACTTAGCACTGAAATATATAGGCCATCAAAAAAAAAAAAAAAAAAAAAAAAAACACAAACTTAAAATAAATACATTCTAAATGGACAAAATCTAAAACATTTACACATAAGCACTGAAATGAATGTATCACTATATAGGCTGAAATTCATGTAGGCTCTTGATAAAGTTTTGCTTTTAATTCAGTGTCACAGTAACACATTTCTAAACAGCTTTTCCAAAGCAAGACATGTTTTGACTTTGCCAACCCTAATCAAGCATCTGTTATCCCCAATCAATTGAAAATTCAATTTTATCCAGTGGTATTCTGGTGATTTTCTCCTTTGTGAGTACAGTAGATTTATAATAAAGAGGAGCAACTGTCATAACAAGCAGGAAAATACATGTAAATTTACCCCCACTTCAACTCAGTTGTGACATCTGTTTGGGTTGTTGGTTGTTTTTGTGTCTTTGTTTCCTGGATTGTCTCAGATTTTGTTTGATTTTTTTTGGCTTGCAACTCAAGATGGGTCACTGAAGAGCGTACTGTCAAAGACAAGTCATTGATTTCACATAACTTATTAATAGAAGTGAAGTAACTCTTTCCATTCATTCACATTTAATGACACCATGTGGTAGCTGATCCTGAATAATTACACTGATATTGGCAGAGTTCATCATTTCTTTATCCACCTGTTGTACTGAATGTGTAGAAGCCAAAATAAGAGCTTTTACTGTATACAGTATTTTCTATTTGGAATGCTAGACAGGTCAAATAAAACCATTCACTCAATCAAAATACAGTGCTTTATCATTATCATTATACCTCATAACTTGTGTCACAAAATAACTAGTATATTTTAACCACTTTGACGTTTTCCAATAATCTTACTGGCTTTTTCCACTTGTTTGTGAGAGTGGATACAACACCAGCACAAGTTACTGTGTCATGGAAAGTGAAACAGACCTGTAGTCTTGCTCAACAGCAAACCTAACCCTAAACCACAGCACAAAGTGTTGCGGTGGGAGTTTTTTGTGTGCAACACCATATAAATCCTGAGAAAGAGAGGCTAAATGTTTTATCTCACAAAATAACAATACCAATTTCTACCAACAGAGAGGCAAAGTGGGTGCTACTGCTCACGATTTTTCACAATTTTTTGTTTTTTTCATATGTCAGTTTAAATTGCCATATCATGATGTAAAAAAATGATAATGCTGGGATATCATCTGGTTTAAATGGTGAATGATGTAATGATGAATATTACATTTGGCATTGCAGTTTCTAGGCATGATCATGATTTCAAGCTAAATTACACTTCCTAGTGCTTGGTGCATGCACAGAGGCCCCTTGTACAAAAGTGCCTCAGTTTGTTCCCGCCCTAATCCTAACCATATGGTAGCCTGCTAGGAACAATGGATGGCACCTTTCACCCATAGTGTGCGCAGAGCGCTAGATGGCGCTAGGAAGTATAATCGAGCTTGAAATCTTGATCGCTAAGGAAACTGAAGATGTCAAGATTTATAGTGACAAAGGAGTTACATTTTGGTCTATTCTCAAAGAACAATTCCAAAGACTTTGAATTAACCATTTGAGTCTGACCGCCATTCATTTGCATTGTATGGACCTACAGAGCTGAAATATTCT
The DNA here is from genome assembly GCF_019703515.2 of Myxocyprinus asiaticus. NCBI lineage: Eukaryota > Metazoa > Chordata > Actinopteri > Cypriniformes > Catostomidae > Myxocyprinus > Myxocyprinus asiaticus. The sequence goes on from NC_059373.1 coordinate 33,760,717, forward strand.
GAAATATCTAAAAATCTTCATTTGTGTTCTGCTGAAGAAAGAAAGTCATACACATCTGGGATGGCATGAGGGTGAGTAAATGATGAGAGAATTTTCATTTTTGGGTGAACTATTATTTTAAAAGTCTATTTCTTCTGAGGGCTTTCTCATCAAAAAGCCAATCAGTGCCAATCTATCTCTTCACAGTAATACACGGCTGAGACAAAATGACATCTTTTACAAAGTGATTCCACTGTAGAAAAATTGTCATCACAATTCAGTTACAACCTAATGACTTTCTTCTGTGGAACACAAAAGGAGATGTTTTGCTGAATGTCTTAGCTGCTATTTTCCATACAATAAAAGTCAGTGGGGACAGAAACTGTCAAGTTCCAACAATGATAAAAACACAATAAAAGTACTCATAAAAAGTACTCCATATAACTTGTGCACAAAGTCAACTGAAGCCAGATGATAGCTCTGTGTAACAGACAAAACATTTTTCTCTGAAAATGTTGCCCTCCACCCTAGCACTCAAAACTCATTCATGTGCATATGCATTTAAAAACTGCCACTTAAAGATCTGTTTGACATAATTGTTAGCAAATAATTTCAGAATTGTCATTTTTGGGTGAACTTTTCCTTTAAGCTTCAAAAGCTTACCCTAAAGGAATTAATTTGCCAAAATCAACCGGCTCTGTTTTTAATTCCACTACGTTGTAATAAGTACTTTTTGGTTTTGTTTTATCATTTTTACCTCTTGAAGAGCGATTGTCACGCAGCTACACTTCACATTGTCACTTAAGTAAGAAAGACACTGCTACTGTGCACAGTGTCTTACATTTGTCGACAGCCATAAAGGGGCAAGCATAAAAACAACTTACCCCTTGTTTGATGTCATAAATCCTGTGATTTATATGCATAATGGCTATACACACAGGGATGCTGCCATTTTCAACACTCTCTCCACCAATGTCAAAGTGTATTGTCTTATCACCTTGAGTGGTATTTCCAGAGTGACTGAAAAATGGCTCTGACAGTGGCAGTGCTGCTCTGGCACAGTCTGCAGCATCACTCTGTATCCAACTCAGCTTGGCACTGTGCCTGTTGCTTTTGCCAACTCTGCTTAAGGTTTAAAACACTATTCAAAAAACCTTTTCAACTCAATTTAAAGCATGTCTATTTAATGCTGCCCTCTCTTACTGTGTCAGCTAAGATTAATTAAAAAATAATAAATATTGTGTTCAGACCCAGTGTCCATTTCAATAGACATCACCTAACTCTGGTGTTTTTTAATGGCTTTTAATCATTTAGTGCTACACAAATCACAAGGAGTTATTAGATTAGATGATGCAAAGCCATCTAATACTTTATGATGAAAAAATTTTATATTATAAAATTTACTAATTTATATATATATATATATATATATATATATATATATATATATATATATATATATATATACTATATATACATATATAAAACATTCTTTTTTTTTTTATCATTTATGGCTGCGTTTATAGTAAAAATAAAGCATGGTCAAATTTTTGTCTCCCTGGAATATAATTTGTGTCTGAATGGGATATTCCTAATCCCCTGTGTGTTTGACTAGGATTTCTGCCCTTCTCGCACACATCTCTTAAACATTCAGGCAAACATACAATTACTCGCCCACACATACCCTCACAAACACTGCTGGGCCTCATGGTGGTGTGGGCGGCTCTATGCCAGTGCTGTTGCTGTGGTGGGCACACATAAAGAGACCAGGCTGCTGGGATATGGATGACTATCCTGTGTCTCTGCTATAGTAGATGTCTCCCAGGCGTGCATATACTGTGTGTGCGATGCAGCTCTCCAGAAAACTTTTATTTATAGCATTACCAACGTCAGCATCTCCCCTGTTAATTGCTGCCTTTTCTTTGTATGCATTCTACATGGTCATGGTTTTACAGTATGTTATGAATAATGATTTCAATTTCGGTCTTGTTCCCCACAACTAAGTAAAGTATGACTTCAGATGACGTTGTCCTTTTGTGTTCCAAAATAAAATCGGAATAAATAATACATGATTATTGAACCTTTAGTGCTAAAAAAAATGCATACTGATCCGCTCCAGTAGACTGATGTTCTATTAGCATTAAATTGCATTCTCAAAGTGTGCCTGTTTCTAGGTCAGTGATACAAATATCCATCCAAGCTAAAAATATATAAAATACTCATATTCATCTGCCTGGAAGAGGATGTCACATATTCTTACTCTTTATTTAAAGGAATATTCCAGGATTCCATAATAGTTAAGCTCAAATAGCAGTATCTGTGGCATAATGTTGAATACCACAAAAATTAATTTTAACTTGCCCCTTAAAAATCTGGGTTACAGTGAGGCACTTACAATGGAAGTAAATGGGGGCCAATCAGTAAACGTTAAAATACTCACTGTTTCAAAAGTTGAGCCACAAGATGTAAACAATATGTGTGTTAAAATGATTTTAGTTTGATAAAATCACTTACTAACCTCTTCTGTGTAAAGATATAGCCAATTTTACACTGCCATGATGACGTAATGCCATAAACCCCTCAAATGACCATAACAATTATTTAAAGAACTTTACAGCTCAAGTAATACACAAGTTTTAACAGAATAATTCATGCAAGTGATTTTATATAATGATAAGCATCACATTTCTGGCTTTAAACCTTCCAAAAAATTGGCCCTATTCACTTCAATTGTAAGTGCCTCACTGTTAACTCGATATTTGCTTTTTCGAAATTATCTTTTAAAAGTTATTATTATTATTATTATTATTTTGGGGTTAATCAACCTAGCACCATGAATGCTGTCAATTGAACTTAACTTGTTAAACGTGGAAAATGTATTTTAAGAGGAGTAGACCACACACTGGAAATATAGATTTGTGTCCTGCTGAAAGGCATCTCTTAATTAATCTACATTCTTCTCTTTCTTCTAAAATATCAAAAGCAAAAGAGTCAAAGCTGGTCTGGAGTAAAGCTGAATTAATTAGTGCTCTTAAAATACTATAAGAGTGTAGTTTAGAATCAGGTCAGGATTACAGACAGAGGAAAATTACTCCCAGAGGCCCCATGCAGTTAGTTTTTAATTAAGCATTTCATTTATTCTGCGTAAATCATTTTATTCAGTTTACAAAGATGTTTTTAAATCATAAGTATTTTTCTTAGTTTAAGTATACAATTATGACTATGACTCGCAGTTTAAGGATGGGATTTTGTGTTTAAAGAGGGTGATATGTTGCTGGGTGGTTAGGGGTGCCCCCTGGTCTTTTGATCTGGCCTGATTACGATGTTAAATGAGGACCAATGCTCATTATCTGTGACCAGACAATAACATGCTCAAGATACAGAACCTTGCAAAACTGTATAGGCAGATGGCATAATTTATACTTTAATTGTCTAATCAGAATCCTGATTATAAAGCTGTTGTTGGAAATAGGGTGTAATTTAATGAGCTCTCTCAGTGCATTCATTTGGATTTTTATTAAGCAGATTAAAAGTCATTTTAGCACAGATACAATTGGAGTAACTCTCAAAAAAGACAAAGCCACATTCTTTTCTTTTTAGATTGTATAGGCCTTCAGATAAAGGCATGCAAGTGCAAATCCTATATTAAAAAGAACAAATTTGTCACATTAATTGTTTTGTCCCTTCCTGTGAATTAAAAGAACTTGAAAGAAGTGTCGTTGCATCATGACTTTTAGGGTTTCCTCTTGTTCTTTTTGTTGCAACTTGATGGGTTCATTTTTTAAGTGTTCAATTGGTTGTTATTGTGACTTTTGTACAATTAATGCTGTAGCACAATAAATGCATTAATGCTGTAGGATGTTAATAATACATTAACTGAATGCAATACTGCATTGTTACTGAATAGCAGGAACAGAAGGATACTCATCTTCAAGCACTAGAAAAGGAGTATTTTACTTCTGTTAAGATAGGAACAAGCTTGTTACTGTGATGGTGTTTCAGTGGTATTTAAGCGAGAAAGCTTACCTTTTTTTGAGTGTATGCTGCCCTCACCAGGTGAGCATCCAGTAGTATAATTTCTTCCTTCATTTCTGCACAAAAATCAATATTTAGATATTTTGAATCTGAACATGCGCAAAAGGAATGAAATGTAGGGGCTACGTTGCAAAACTCATTTTACAGATTCACTCAAATGAAGAGTAAGTCCCTTAAAAAAGCGGTTTACAACAACAACAACAGCAGCAGCAGCAGCAGCAGCAGCAACAACAACAACAATAATAATAATAATATGATTTTCATGTATAAAGGCCTACTGTGTAAGTGCGATATTATAAAGACAACAGTAGTGATATTGTCAACACAACTCATATTAAATAATTTACCAAACTTTTATTAAGCCAACTAGAAATGTATGATGCCACCAGTCACTTAACGTTTTTTAGTAAGAGAAACATCAGTTTTTGGGTAAATGATGTGAGGGTTTTTTCCCCCCTTGATCTAATAAATTATTCAAAACATGTTGGCATAAGTGGTGCAGAATAATCTTTTATTTATATTTCTTTAAAAACAATTAAGCAACATGGGGGAAAAAAAAAATAAAAAAAAATTGTGCTTTAAATTGTGTTTCAAAATATAATTAAAATTGTATAAACTTTTGACCACCAAATAAAAGTCATGTGGTGTAACCAAGATGCAGGTAGCTATTTTGTTGTTTAAGTAAAACCATAAACCAAGAGAGGACCTTCAAGACTGTGTGAAGTAAAAAAATATAAATAAATAAAAACTGATATTTTGACACTTTTATGAAAAGGCACATTTTGTTCAAATCATGTGGTGTAACCATGAGAAAACTTCTTGATATTTTTGACTAAAAAATTCATAATATATATATATATATATATATATATATATATATATATATATACCTTTAAAAATTGTTTTAGAACTTTTTTAAATTTAGAATTAGCATACACTCATGTATAGGTCCAAATAAAATGTATTTAATGCTTTTTATTTAATGGTTACACCACATGACATTTTTAAAGTCATTAAATCTCTCTCTGTCTCTCTTTTCTGTGTGTAGAAAATGCTATAGATGTTTTTCAAAAATGTATGAAACCAAATTGGACACAAATAACCTTCTACAAACTTGACGTGTTTTTTTTAACTAGTTTCCTTTAAAAAAAAAAGATTTCCCATTTCTATCACCTTATATGTCAATGACCCCATTTTTCTTTTTTTTTTCTTTTTTTTTTTACAGCGAAGCAATTAAAAGGCATTTATAGTAAAAGTAGAGTTTACATAGCTATTAGCAATGCAAGGTAAAGCATTCATTATGACATATTGAGGTCTATGAGTGAATCAGCTTTAGGATAGAAAAGAGCCACTTCATAATCAGGCTTCATTGGACTCTTATGGAATTCCATTGGGATAGAAGCTCCATGGGATGTTTCTGGGGGCTGTCAATAACCAGTTTTTATGACATTACATTAAAAGCCCCATTTGTTATCATTTCCCATCATCTCAGAGGACTAAAGATCCATTAAGAGGAGAACATGGCATGACTGAGAGTAGTCTGGATTTGAAAAGGACTTAGATAAGATAGAAGAGTCTCTTTAACTGTCATCTGCCAAGTCAGTGTTTTTGTCTTGTCATTGGAATTATAGTAAAGGATGTGAGGGCTTCATTAATGAGATGTTCAGGTGAACATCTTCACAGACCTTCATTATGGGTTTGAATTAATCTGTGAAAGTGCGTTGCAGGTGGGTGAATCACAGCTTTAGTGCTTGTGTTACACAGTAGATTTGTAAACTGACATGAAATCAGGTGTCATCTGGGTTCTGCCGATGGTTTCAGGGCCCCGGGCAAAACACAAACAAAGTTACAGTATGAACTTAAAGTGTTATTGGCCTGAGCATTCAGAGAGCCAAACTATGTTTAGTTGTATATTTATTTATTTTTATTCTTTTGCTTTGGTCATCAAGCCTCCGACAAAATTGTTATACTATTGCATATATAAATTATACACTTACAATAAAATTACCATGGTGTCTTTTAAAACAGTGTCTTTCTGATTAAATCACATGTTTTATATTAAATGAAACATTTCATAAATTTAATATTTAAACAACTTAAATTAGACTTAAAATGATGTTTTCATGGATAACTATTTCAGAAATATTTGAGTTCTGATATCAGAGAGCAATTATTCATGTAAGAGTGTGTATTTTACTGCATTTCACCACTAGATGTCGCAGAAGGTTGATAAATTGCGTCCTTTATCCTGACTCAGACATTCTCTACCAGCAGATGTGCTGAACTAACATCTTCATCCAAATGCTTTTAACAGCTTGAGACAAACTGACAGACTACTGACACTGTTTATTATTCTAAGTATTCTCACATCAATGGTCTTGTCTTCAGCTGACACTCAGAGTATGAGTGTGAGTACACAGAGTGTTGACTCTAATCAGTAGCCTGCTATGACACATGAATCTAATAGATGATACAGATACAGGGTATTGTTTGCACATTACATCAAACATCATCTCATACACTGTAAACCCTAACAGGGGGTCATTACTCAATTTTTGGGGGGAAACAAGCTGCACTTGCAAAAAAAAAAAAAAAAAAAAAAAAGTTACTTAAAACATTATCGTTTGTGTTGCTTCAACCTATATACTGCATATATTCTGAACCCAAATAAAAGTTTTGAGTTGATTAAACTATACATTTTAAGTGAAGGATTTTTTTTTTTTTTTTTTTTTTAAAGTATATTACACTTTTTATATTTTGCTTAACAAACTCAACCCTTCTTGTTTACAGATCCCTACTTTGGAAACAAATGGAGTGGTGGTGGCGTAGTGGACTAAAGCACTGACCTGGTAAGCAAAAGGTTGTTGGTTCAATTCCCACAGCCATTGTGTCCTTGAGCAAGGCACTTAACTCCAGATTGCTCCAGGGGGATTGTCCCTGTAATAAGGGCACTGTAAGTCACTTTGGATAAAGCATCTGCCAAATGCATAAATGTACATAGTAATATATCAGCTAAAGCTATTAACTTTTTAAAGTTGGGTTGATTAAAATTTGACTGGTAACAATAAATTAAAATACTTCATCTCTGAACTTGCTTTCCTCAGTGATAAGTTTTGGTTGTGAGTTCTGATTATTTAAAATTTGTCCAACAAATTTACCATAAAAATGTATTCACCAAAAAATGAATCAATGAACATTAAACATTTTGTTGAAGTTTATTCAAGGTTAAATGACACATAAATACACTGAATAAACCTGCCTAACTATCCTACTTAGTTACTTACTATCCTACAGAAAAGGATAGTAACTAAGTTTTCATCCTTCAAAAACAACACCTCTCACCCCCTCCATGAGACAGTGAGGGCCCTCATTCACCCGTGCTGCTCTTAGGAGCGTTATCGAAAGTCCTTTCTTCCATCTGCCATAAAACCGTTCAACCAACAACAAACATGATTAAAAGAGTGCTTTTTTAAAAAAAACTTGCTTTATTTGCAATATTTATTAAATTCTTTTAAATGTAACTGTGCAGTATCTAAGTGCTGCAATACTAAATTGGTACATCTTTTTAAAATGACATTGCTCTGCACTAAGGGGTGGGTGAAATACAAATTGTAGTGTTGCCAGATCTCGCAAGAGAAACAAGCGACCTGATCTGGAACAAAAAAAGACACTTGCCTCACCGAAATAAGCGAAATTAAGCAATTTTTTTCCCCAGTATAAAAATCATAGCAAGCATAGAGTTAATTGAAGTATCATTTTAATTACACATCTGCTTCTCAGTCAAAACCCAGCAGCATCAAATCTCCAATCATATCTACCAATAATTCAGTGAAGACTTGGAAACAACTGATAATAAAACAACTCTAATGATGTTCACCTTGTATCTGGATTAGCCGTGCATGTATAAAGAGTAATTATACATAGTTGTTATAAAGGTCTTCATTCACAGAATGTGACAGCCACAGCGGGCAATTAAGAAAAGGCAGATGCCATTTGCATCCTGGTGCAAATAATGGTATATGCTATTTACACCCCAGTGCTAATAGTGGCAGATATTATTTGCACCCCAACCCTGGTGTAAATAATGGTAGATACTAATTGCACCCTGGTGCAAACTGTGTCAGATACTATTTGCACCCATATTTAAATACTAACATACAGTATGGGCATCACTGCAGTGTGTTTCTTGTGTTTATTTAAAGTCCCAAAGACACACTACATTAACCTCTACCCCTAAACCTAACTTTAACCTTACCTTAGAAAAAACTTTCCTTGGTTTTACTACAGTAACCATGGTTTCACCATGGTATTTTTTGTAAATTTATAGTAACCACAAAATTAACTATGGTTAATATATTACCACCTTATTATTGTATTAACAATACCATTGTTAATTGCATTAAAACTATGGTTTCTGCCAAAGAACATGGTTATTACAATATAAGTAATACAGTGATGCAATCTACACACAAGTGATGCCGAGCCACGGGAACGAGTGCAACTGACAGACCCCACCTCTGGATCAAACACTTCTCTGCAGTCCTCGACATTCACCATGACCACATCACTGCAATGAAATCAACATTTATATTAATTTTTATCTATTATTTTTAGTAGTAAAGGAAATATTAAGAGTGGAAACAGGAAATCGAATGGGAAAAAGAGTGGGACAAAACGCAGATTTGAACTGCGGTTGTTAGGACAACTGTACACATTCACACACCGTCTTTACACCATACGCCACTGCAGCAACACCTATTGGTTAGTTTGTCGTATATTTGTGTGGTTCCACCAGATTATTGGGGTACAAAGAGCTGCACTGTGTGGCAGATGCTATTTACACCAGGGTGCAAAATAGACACTCTGATTGAGAAATGTGTGATGCAGCACTTTCCTTCAGGATCAAACCATATGTTTAATTTTTTCAGGCAATATGAAGTGCAGTTCCAAAAAATAACTGTGATAAATCCTTTGGCCTTAGGTTTCATGAAAAACTGGTTACCAGCATTTAAAATAACCCTTTTACTCCGGAACAATTTAAAATTACTTTATTCCCATTTCCGGTTATGTTCTGCAAAAAAAAAAAAAAGTTTGTTTTCATTTTCATTCCTTGAACCGTTTTTGGTCCCTGCTGATTATCATCTCATCTCATCTCATCCACCTCCGAAATATTTAATCATGTTTTGATCTATTCATATTTTTATAAATATAGTACATGTATAATAAGTACCCACTTTATATTAGGTGTCTTTAACTACTATGCACAGTACTTAAGTAAATCATACAATGTACTTGTTATGTACATACAGTATGTATTGTTGAATTGTACTTCCATTTAAAGAACCTGCAATTAATTACATCTGCAGTTACACTGTTAACCTTACCCCAACCCTAAACCTAACCCTACCCAACCCTTAAGGCAGTTTTACACAGGACGTGGTAACCGCCTGTTCCCTATTCATTTTCAATGAGAAAGGGGTGGCGTTTCAAGAGGCGTCACTTTCCAAGCTCGTTCGCAAGAATCCTGCCGCTTCACAAAATAAAAATATGTTTCTCTCTCTGCAGCTGCTGCTTGTCATTGACCAATCAGAGCTGAATTTATTCACAACCAATCAAATTTATCTTTTATGTAGTCAAAAACAACATGGAGACGAATATACTCGCTGTTGCTGAATTTCTTGAGCTATATAACATTTCTTTGAGCGTTTATAGAGATATAAATAAGAAAACAGCCTCATGGAAAGCTGGGAGTGGATGAGTCGGTGTACCAGGTGAAAATAGACTACGAAAACATGTAAAGCTTTTGTTTGGACCGTCTACTTTAATTTTCTCTTCTGCAACAAGTGTCTGAAACATCAACTTTAGATAAACAGAAAATACAATTGCCCAGGCGGATTATTGGCAGGATCATTTGTATACCTCCCATTTTAGTTTGATGTAATGTTATGTATACTATACCAATTTGCCAATGAAAATATGAAGTAACATGCAGTCTGTTTCTTTAGTCATTAAAGAAAATGTGGAACTCATCAAATGTGGAGACAGGTGGCAGTAGGCCATCAATATTTACAATTACATTGTTTTGCCTTGATATTATAATTTTACATTAATATAAAAATAGCATTTTATGAAAAAAGTGACATTTTATTTTAGTGCAATCCCGTACATGAAAACTAATACAATATTTACAGTAATCGGGTCATAGATGCAGTATCTGAGCTGAAGCAGTAGGGAGCGTTATTGCAGTTCTACTGGCACGTTTCCCACTGCTTTTCATGTGAAAAAAACGCCTGTACAAACAAGAAGCAGCAAGATCGCAAGCAAAGCCTACAGCCCACCACATCCCGTGTAAAACCGCCTTTACTCTAAACCCTAACATCTAAACCCTAACCTTAACACCAACCCCTAACCCTAATCCCAAACCTGTCTGTACCTCAACCTCGTGAATCTTGTGAGAATTTTATAGAACATCATGTAGTTACACAATAAATATTTTGTATTGTGTGTATTTTAATGTTAGTATATAGTAATTAAAGACATATAAAACAAAGTGGGCCCTTTAAGAATATTGTTCGTATATCTACGAGAATATCTGTCATTTGTGTATAATAAGTTTGTTTTTCAAGGATGGAGTTTGGAGCTTGGTTTTTGTCAGTCGTAGTTGTCGCTGGTCTTTCAGCTGTGGTGTTTTTGATCAACAGGTGGCGCTGTCGGGATCATCAGGTCACCAGTGACACTAAAAACAACACCATCCATGGTAAACAGCTGAGCACTGCGGTGTCAGTTAATTAATTAATCTTAAATATGAGTGAACATCTGAACATGTATCACATTAGTTCATATGCCTCTTGTTTTGAGCACCACCATTTAAGGAAAAATATGTCTAATAATTGTGAAATGTTTTGTAATTGTAATTGCTAAAATGTCGCATTAGGTTGCTATGGCAACCGTTACGCCAACATATTACAGGAAGTAGAGGCATTACATCTCTAATAAACGGTCACAGTCTAATCTTTAAGTTCTTTTGGTCCAGTTCGCCCTTTTTTCACAAAGTTTGCCATTGTAAGATTACCTATCTTTGAAACTATTGTCTAAATGGCCATCCTCCCAAATTTTACTGTTTCTGATGAAACTGGTGTTTGGCATGACATCAAAATGACTTAGAGATTCCAAACCTTTGAAAGGAAGTGCTCTATACCTGTACTCTGCACAATGACAATAAAGTTGAATCTAATTTTAACTGAATTTCCAGGAGTTCAGAATCAGGTGTTGGTTGTTGGTCAACAACAGCGCCTCAGAGGTAAGTAACCAAATGCCGAAATGCTGAAGCCTTACAGTAAGTTTGGATTTGCTGAGATCATCTACTCCTGTGGTACAGGATAAAACAGGTGAGGTATGGGTATCTGCAGGTTCGAAGGAATGAAATGTAAAAAAATTTCAGACTTTTTAAGGCCAAATAAAACACAAATTTAAGACCATTTTCGCAGCATTAAATAATTAATTAGCATGAGAATACAAAACAACTGAGGCTACTTGGATGTCTCTGGACATGTTTTTTATATTTTATTGTGCATTTATGTGGTTTTCTTTTGTTTTTTTTGTTTTTTTAAATAATATAATACAACATTAAAACCTTAAATTAATTCATTATGAATGTATGTAGCCTTAAGCAGGGGTTTTCAAAGTCAAAGACAGTGGGCCTCCCTTGTGACAATGTACACGACGGCGGGCTTGACAAATATCAGAGAATCTTCACAAATATTCTTGATAAATATATATATATATATATATATATATATATATATATATATATATATATATATATATATATATATATATATATATATTTGCATATTATTTTCAGGACTGTTTAAATAATATTTTAAATATAATATAATAGTTAAAGTCAATATATATATATATATATATATATATATATATATATATATATATATATATATATATATATATATTATTCTTTTTATTTTTTTTACCACTCTCCCCGCCTCCCCTGACATGCTCTAGCGCCCCACACTTTGAAAACCCCTGGCCTAAAGTATGTAGCCTATATTGTGACCCTTCTCTTTAGTCACTTGTTTTCCAGCAAAATGTGACACAATAGACCTTATTCACAGTAGCGCCATGTTTGATTTTTAATGGGAATGGAAATGAAGCTGTGAGGGATAGACTTACCATCTTTTAAATGGCACGCACGGTATAAATCTGTAAAAAGCTCCTATATCACATCTGATTCTCCATAACTCATGTTGTCTGGAGTTTTTTTCTACTGAATGTTCTTGAAAAGATATTTTTTCAATGTTTTGTCTGCGGAACGATTCAAAAACACTTTAAACTGCAGTACAGCCCATTGAAGAGACTGTACATCTCGTTGTCATTCTCGTCAAAAATTAAATATGGTGCTGCATGTGCTGAATAACATTTATATATTTTTTCTTGACAGATACCTTTAACAAATACTTTAACAGGTAGTTAAAGGGCAGTTCATTTAAAAATTACATTTCTGTCATCACTGCTCACCCTTGAGTCTGTATGAATTGTTCTCTGCCGTGGAACAAAAAAAGGAGATGTTAAGCAAAATGTTTAGTCTCAGTCACCATTCACTGTCACTGCAGCTTTTTTCATTCAATGAAAGGGAATAGTGACTGAAACTCCCTAATATCTCCTTTTGATATCCACTGAAATAAGTCATACAGGTTTGCAACAGCATGAAGGTAAGTGATGACAATTTTCATTTTTGTGTGAAATATCTCAAGTAAAAGTCAAAACTCGTCAGTTATCTTAAAAATGGCCGTTTAAAGTTGACAATATGTATTGGAAATTTTAACAGATTCAGTTATGAAAGAGAACTGTGCTGCATAATTAGTTATGATGTATTTTGAAAACAAATTATATACTTAATATTAATTACAGATAATATATTTTCATATGTATATTATTAATGTTATAATATTTATATAATTATATTATTATTGTTTTGTATATTACAATATTTTTTAAATTGACTGATTCAGATGGCAGAGAATACATACCTGTATGTGTTAGATCTAGAGAGATGGAGATGAGAGATGTAACAGGTGTAACTCTGCAGCTGAGTAGTTCTGTTTGCTTTACAATTCTTGTCAAAGGTGATATGAAATAAGGAAGCGCCGCGATTTGAAAGACCGCTCCAACCTTGCGTGCTTGCAAACTGTAACGTTGACAGCTTTGTCGATTATAAGCAGGAGTGATAGTGTTAGTGCATTGCTCGCTTACAGAGACGCAGAATAACACCATTTTCAGATTAATACGTTTATGAAGGTTTATACATGTGTAACATCGTAAGTTCAGTAAAAATGCGCTTTCTTGCACTTCCCTGTGTGCTCTCACACTAAACTCAAGTGTCAGCTGCTAAATGCTGGCTGCACAAGAGAGTGAGAGAGAGATGATTTTGACTCATACAGTTTCTGCTGTTTTAAGCGTCTCCTCTATTTACGCCCCAAAATGTAAGACCTCAGCAAAAAAAAAAAAACAAAACAAAAAGATATTTTACACTTTTTATGGCCATAAATTCTAAAAAGGCAATTTAAGACTTTTTAAGGACCCATGGGTACCCTGATATATGTTAGTGAGGTACAGAGGTGGGTAGTAACACGCTACATTAGTAGTGAGTAACTTTTACTTTTAGAGTAGGTTTAAAAGTGGGTACTTTTTACTCTCACTCAAGTAAATTTCTAATGAAATGTTTTTACTTTTACTTCTTTATAATGGGTGGCATTACTGTCGTTACATTACTGCATTTAATTTTAATTAATGTGTAATTTATTGAGAGATTATTGTATTGGACTTGTACGAGAGCGGAAGTTCACACAGCTGCACGCGCTGAGCCGGTGTCACAGACTGTCACTCAATCACTGCAGCAGCATCAAACTCTTCAAAGTGAAACACTTTCTGCGCTCGGCAAAGTGAAAAAAAGAATAGTTTCGTAATGCAGTGCCTTCATTTAACACCAAGACAAGCTGATATTTCAAGATTAAAATCACAGCTCCAATTTAAGGCAGCACACTGAGGTAAGTTTTGGCTCTGATCCTAACGTGGGCTTTTCTGTGTAATGAGATGGTAATTTTCAGGGTGATAATGTAACTGGGCTCTTATGACATCAGTTTTTAAGTGTACATTTTTAAATCAGTGCAGCAATATATCAGTGCACTTTGTCCCGCATCCCGCATGTCATGAACAGTATTTATGCATTTACTCCGCACCCTCGCGGGGGTACTGGAAACTATCGCAGCTACTTCTGGCGGATTAACTGTATAAATCCATGTAAACATCCAAGTTAAGTGTAAATCACTGCCATTTGCGTGATCGACAACTGGAGCGTGAACAGAGGTGCGCGGGGCATTAGTGTGTGAGATGTGCGGGCGCGAGACAATCGTATGGCGAAGAGAGTGGCTGTGTCTGCAATCGTTCACTCATTCACTATTTCCTATATAGTGAATGGCAGTTAGTGCACTATATCTCTGCAGTAAGTGAACGAAATGAGTGAATTCGGACGTGAGTGTCAGAGCTCTGGGGCTGTCGCAGAAACAACGTCACATATGAAATTTTAAAATACTTGGGCCTTACTTGTTATTCTTATTAAATAATATATTAATACAATAAATCTTCATTCTGTTTGTCATTTTTAATATATACTGTGTGTTAATATAAAGAGTAAACACATTTTTATCAAATAAAGAGTACATTTTAAAATGTATCTGTATGTTTTGCCTCTCTATATGTTATTATGTTATTTTAATCAAGTAATGATTTGTCAAAAAGTAATTTAATACATTCAGCATGAAATAAAACATTGCAGGATTGAAGGAAGCAGTAAACTCTCAGCTCGTACGTCTTTCCCATGGTGGATTGTGGGAAATTAACCATTGTCGAGTGTACATCAAATGTACACTTGAAATTAGAGTGCATTGTGGGTAAGAATGAGTGAACAAAAGTAGGGAACAAGTGGCTCACTCAGAATTCAGACACTCCTCTCTTGAAAAAGCGGACTCTTGAAATAGTGCACTATATAGTGGATGGGGGCGGTTTCAGACACAGCGAGTGTTCCGCAACCGGAGTTGGTGCCCTACGTAGGCTGCGTACTCTGCATTTAGAGAGCGGCGGTACTGTTGTACATAACTAATGATCTAAATCCTTACGACACTGAAAACTGTAACTACGCTGAAATTAGAATCCGCACAGGACTTTAAAAGCTATGAAATAGCGAAATAAGTCATTAATAAAGCATGATCTTGCTTTGGTTTATATTTCAGCATTATATATAATGTCCTTGTGGTACATTTTCACGTTTTCACTGTAATAATTACTAGAAATGTTTCCAAACCTCTCTTATTGACAAATTCATCTAGATCTGACAAGAGCCCTTAAACTGATAGTACACCCAAAAATTACAGTTCTCATTATTTACTCACCCTCATGCCACCCCAGATGTGTATGACTTTCTTTCATCTGCTGAACTCATATGAAGATTTGTAGAAGAATTTCTCAGCTCTGTAGGTCCATACAATGCAAGTGAATGGGTGGCAACATTTTAAAGCTAAAAAAATAAAATCACATAAGTCAGCATAAAAGTAATCCATAAGACCCTAGTGGTTATATCAGTATCTTCAGAAGTGATGTGATAGGTGAGAAACAGAGAAACAGATCACTTTCACATTCTTCTTCTTGTGTTTTTGGTGATTCACATTCTCTGCATATTGCCCCTGCTGTCTAGCAAAAAATGACAAATATTGATCTGTTTCTCACCCACACCTATCATATCACTTCTGAATACATGGATTTAACCACCGGAGTCTTATGGATTACTTTTATGCTGCCTTTATGTGCTTTTTGGAGCATCAAAATTTGGCCTACAGAGCTAAAATATTTTTTTAAAAATCTGAATTTGTGTTCTGCAGAAGAAAGGAAGCCATACACATCTGGGATGGCATGAGGGTGAGTAAATGATGAGAGAATTTTCATTTTTGGGTAAACTATCTCTTTAAAGTGATAGCTCAGCCATAATTTAATATTCCATCATCATTTCTCTACCCTCATGTTGTTCCAAACCAGTGTGACGCTTTGTATTATGTGGAACACAAAATATGTTAGGCAGAATGTTAGGGACTGACAGTCTCGCTCACCATACACTTTCAAAATATAAATACTGTATATTAAAAAAAAAAAAAATTCACTGAAAGTAAATAGTGACTCAGGCAAACGTTCTGTCTAATATCTCCTTATTGTGTTGCATGGAAGAAAGTCATACGGGTTTGGAACAACATGATGTTGAATGATGACAGAATTTCCATTAATAATAATAATAATTCTGTAATACATGTTCAATGTGTATCATGTAATGGAATACAGGGGAGTTAACATCTATTATGCCATTTGTGAAAGTAACGAGTTACTCACTACTTGAGTACTCTTTTAATTGGATACTTTATTACACTCAAGTAATTATTTATGTTAGTACTTTTAATTCTACTTGAGTAATTATTTTTTTGAAGTAATTGTACTTTTACTTGAGTACAGTTTTTGGTTACTCTACCCACCTCTGGTGAGGTATGACAAATGATACAGGAAGTGCTGGTATTATTTTAGAAAATAAACATATATAGATGTACTTGTGATCGTCACTTCCATTGCCTTTAAGTGCTGTCAAACAAGAGTATCCACTTGGCCCGGCCCAAATCTTCAGTGTATCTTTCACCCATGATTTATCACAATTCAGAGACCAGCACAGGGTGAGGTTAACTCCTGAGAAAACAGAAATTACAGCTACATTGAAATTACACTTATACATGCTTATCTCCCACTGCACATTTTGAATGTCTTCTAGTTGAGTTTATGGAGCACTCTACTAATCAGCTGATACGTTGCAGGGTCGAGAACCACTGAGTTCATTTATTCAAGTACAGTAACTAATTTAATTCCAGTCCATTACTTTTCACCACAGCCCATCTCTAAAGGAATTCTTATAGTATCATCCTCACTGCTATCAGAGTTGGCTGTGTTAGTGAAGTAAAGCATTCCTTCCTTCTGTAAAGCTCCAGCTGCGATCGCAGGGTCCACCAGAGTCTGATCAAACACCAGCTCCTCCACGGGCAGAGACTCGCCTCCATCCAGACTGCGCTCAACCATACGACAGCAGCAGTGATAGTGGTTCTGGTTGCGTTGTCCAATTCAACTGATTTAGAGGAAGCAAGCATGCAAGGTAGCATGCAGGTAAAGGTAAACACAGTTATATAGTTGTCAGAGCATGTGATAGAGGTTTGGTGATCAGGGCCATCGTGTTTGAATGTAGTTTTGTCTCACCAAGGCATGCTATGTAAGACAATCATGTGACTGATTATGAAAAATATTGTTAAAGAAAAAAAAAACATTTGCAGAAAGAGATCCATATAATCAAATTTAAACAGGATAACACACAATGCATCTGTTATAGACTACGTCAACATCCACAGTTATATATTTTAGTTTGAAAATGCATTAATTTAGCAATGTTTATGCCTCTCATCCTCAATAGAACAGTGTTTTCCTCCTCCGAAAATCGAGACATTTGAAAACACTCTTCAGAACCGCATACTTAGGAAAATGAGGTCATTAGATAGATTGTTAAAACCTGCTTAGGCTGCAACATCATGATGTGCTGTAGGCGTTTTGGTGACTAATTATGGGTCTCATTTGCTGATTACAATAAGACACACACTTGTAAAGACTGTAAAAATAGCGTAGTGTCTGTTTGTGGCAGCAAGCTTGCATTTAATTATTCATGATGTTCCAACTCTGGACAATCTGACTACAAGCAAATGAGAATAACAGTGGCTGTGGTATATGAACATACAATCACATGCCATAAAAAAAGAAAAAAAAGAAAAAAAGGTTAAAGTAGCCTAAAAAAGATAAAATCTTAATTAAATGCATTGTTCACACATAAATGACAACTCTGTCATCATTTACTCAACCTAATTTTGCTCCAAACTTATGGCTTCCTTTCCTCCATGGAGCACAAAAGGGGATGTTAGACAGAATGTGGGTCTGAAAGCCTCAGTCACCATTCACACTTTTCAATAAGGTTTAATTTGTTAAATCGGTTGTTATCACACATAAACCCGGACAGGACCCCGACGCGAAGCGGAGGTGTCTTGTATCACCCTGAAGGGGTTTATTTTGCGATACCGACTGACTGTATATTATCCTGCTTATTACAAGGCTACTAACCAAATAAATAAATACATGGACATAAAATATTGATTTGCATTGAAATTATGCAATTTGAGAAGAAATAAATTGCTGAACAGGTGAACAAACCTCCTGTTTGCGTCAGAGTTCTGTTGGTGTATTTTGTGAAAATGACTGTCTGACTCCTCATTATTCAGCCTACTACAAGACTACTTGCCAAATAAATAAATAAATGCACATGAAACATTGATTTGAGCATAAATTATTTTATTAGCTTACTTGTAGAAATTGCACATTGATCCGAGAAATAGGACAGATGCTCGCAGAACCCGGATGAACAGTCTGATATGTCTAAATCCCCGGATGTGCGGTTGTTACTGATCAGTATCTGACCACTGGGTGGCACTACTGACCAATCAGAATAGAGTATTCCAGAGAGCCGTGTAATAACATTAGTTAATTCATTAGGTATCATGAACAGACAATTAACAATAGATTTTTTACAACATTAATTATTCTTTGTTAATGTTAGTTAATAAAAATACAATTGTTCATTGTTAGTTCATGCCAGTTGTGCATTAACCAATGTTATCTAAAACAACTTTTGATTTTACAAATATATTAGTGTATGTTGTAATTAATGTTAACTATGATTAATAAATGCAGTAAAAGTACTGTTCATTGTTAGTTCATGTTAACTTATGTTGTTAACTAATTTAAACAATTGGAACCTCAATGTAAAGTGTTACCAAATAATGAAAAGAAAGTGAATTGTGACTAAGGCTGTCAGTCCCTAACATTCTGCCTAACAATTTACTTTTATGTTCCAAGAAAATCATACAGGTTTGGAACAACATGAGGTTAGGCAAATAATTACATAATTTTCATTTTTGTGTCAACTATCCCTTTAATTGGTTTAATTCATGTCAAATATATTTTTAATATGACTAAATAAACCTGACTACATTAGGTTACACCAACAAGAGTCAATTCAGCTGATAAAGGTTCAGTTCTGGTAGAAATAGCACCTAAGGATAACAACTGCACATATTCACCATAATGACCACAGTATAGTAGTAATGATTTTATTTGTACGTGGTACCATGGTAATAGAATTTTGTGAACATACACCATGGCAATGCATTGGAATATCATGTAAATATCAATGTTTATGGTATATGGGAACCATTCAATATGATGGTATAACTCAAAGTACAAATGGTGCCTGCAGATATGCACTGTGCGTAAAATGAGCGCTCTGACTGACCTCAGAAACATTTTCCTTGAGAATATTTCAGCTCTCATGACGTGTTCTCTGTATTTCTGTCGGCTGTTTAGAATCGAAACTAGCAATGCCCGATTCGCGAATGGATCATTCTTTTGAGTCGTTGCTTTTAGTAAATTGGCCAAGAATGTTTGTAAAATAGTCTTAATCGATTCTCGATTCAGTATCACTGATTTCTCATGCACTGAATCACTTGGAATGATTTCTCACTCAATAAAAAAAGTATCAGGATACTTTAGAAAATAAAACAAACAGAGAGCTGGATGAAGTGGATATTACCTGTAATCAATTGAAACAAAAGGCTATTGTTTTGAGAGACAACTCTGAGAAACTTCAACTAGTGCTGTGTCATGCGAACAAGTCACTCAGTTAAAATGTAAAAATGCTTCACTCAAAGGCTTTGGTGCTGTTTTTGCAAAAAACAAAAATGTGTGTAGGTAGAATCTGAACATATATGATGAGAGTGAACGGTGCATTATTGGTCATGAAGCTCTATTTTCTCTCTGGACAGTTCTACTTTGTGATGTATGTGTATGCAGAGGCAAAACTAATCTCCTCTAATCCTCTAATTGAGTCAGTTCAGTCACTGCTGCCTCAGCCAGACTGCTGAGTCTCTATCTCTCCAACACACACACACACAAGCACACGCGCACACACACACAAGCACACGTGCACACACACATTTTTAAAGGAAGAGGGCACACACTTTAGGTTGTAGAATGTTGTCTATAGTCACTTTTTTGCATGCATTCTCTCATCCGCTTTCACCCACAACCCCCCTTGCACATTCTTATTCTCCCTTCAGTTGCTTTAGTCCCCATTCACTCTCACTGTCTGCCTCCTTCACTTTTATCCTCACTTGACCTGTCAAAACATTCCTTTCTTCTGCCTCCTGCTCCAGTGACATAATTTTTCTTGCTCTTACCGTAAAGGAATGTAGCAAGTACTGGGCCTCAGTGCCTGACTATCAGTTAAATCCCAGGGTCTGTGAAATGGTGGAAATAAAGATGAAAAAGGTGCATGTGTGGTCAGCTCTGGTCTTGCTGGGTATATATTTCTTTTTGTTATCTTTTTAAATGTTCAAGAAAAGTCAAAAATACACATTTTGGGTCAAAATTAATTAATACATTATTATTATTATTTAATACAATGTAAACATGAAACAGTAACCAATCATGTTACCGCTCATTTCCATATTCGTAAGTTTGCTTAGGGTCACAATCACTGATATATACACTGGGGGCCAAAAGTTTGGAATAATGTACAGGTTTTGCTCTTATGGAAAGAAATTGGTACTTAAACTACTTCAAAGAGTTCTCATAAAAAATCCTCCACATGCAGCAATTACAGCTTTGCAGATCCTTGGCATTCTAGCTGTCAGTTTGTCCAGATACTCAGGTGACATTTCACCCTGCGCATCTTGTAGCACTTGCCATAGATGTGACTGTCTTGTCGGGTACTTCTCACGCACCTTGAAGTCTAGCTGATCCCACAAAAGCTCAATGGGGTTAAGATGTCTGTGTTTCTTTGCCCACTCTAACCTTTTCTTTTTGCTTTTCTGTTTCAAAAGTGGCTTTTTCTTCCCATAAGGCCTGCACCCCTGAGTCTTCTCTTTACTATTGTACATGAAACTGGTCTTGAGCGGGTAGAATTCAATGAAGCTGTCAGCTGAGGACATGTGAGGTGTCTATTTCTCAAACTAGAGACTCTGATGTACTTATTCTCTTGTTTAGTTGTACATCTGGCCTTCCACATCTCTTTCTGTCCTTGTTAGAGCCAGTTGTCCTTTGTCTTTGAAGACTGTAGTGTACACCTTTGTATGAAATCAATTGTATGAAGTGTTTTGGCTATTTCAAGCATTGAATAGCCTTCGTTCTTCAAAACAATGATTGACTGACAAGTTTCTAGAGAAAGCTGTTTCTTTTTGGCCATTTTTGACCTAATATTGACCTTAAGACATGCCAGTCTATTGTATACTGTGGCAACTCAAAAACAAACACAAAGACAATGTTAAGCTTTATTTAACGATCCAAATAGCTTTAAACTGTGTTTGATATAATGGCAAGTGAATTTCTAGTACCAAAATAGCAATTTAGCATGATTACTCAAGGATAAGGTGTTAGAGTAATGGCTGCTGGAAATGGGGCCTGTCTAAATTTGATCAAATATGACTTTTTTCAAACAGTAATGGTGCTGTTTTTTACTTCAGTAATGTCCTGACTATACTTTGTGATCAGTTGAATGCCATTTTGGTGACTTAAAGTACCAATTTCAATTTTCGCTGCATTCTGGATCTTTTGCAGGGGTCTAAATGCGCATGCAGGGAGGCCTGCAATGAGAGCGTTACAGTAGTCCAGTCTAGTTATGACAAGTAACCTATATTTTAGTTAAAACTCCAAGTTTCGTTGATGCCATCAAAAAAGCTGCTGCAAGGTGCCAAATCTTCCCAGTTGCTGGCTAGTGCTATTGACAACATGGTGCTGGCTAATCAAGCGGCTGGCCTAGGATTGGAAGAAAAAGGAATGTTGCTGATGTTACAGAAGATTTCTGCTAAGATTCTTAGTGCTCTTAATGAAAGATTTTATAAACTTGAAGCAACTTTTCAAGTTATGCAAACGGTGCAACAGGAACTGGGAGAGAAAATCGAGACAGTAGAGGGGCAGGCTAAGGGTCACGAAGCTCGGATCCTCTCTCTGGAAACTTCCCTGAGTACCCTACATAAGGAGAACAAGGTGCTTAAATTCAAACTTAATGATCTCGAGGGCCGATCACACCGCAACAACATTAAGTTTGTCGGCATTCTCGAGGGAGTTGAAAAAGTATGACTGACTGCGTTTGTGGTGAATTTGATTAAGCAACTTTTCGTGGACTTTTCTGATCCCCCAGTCATTGATCGAACACACCAGGTTCCGCAGCCAAAGCCCTCAGAGGGAGCCAAGCTACGTGCAATTATTGCATGGGTTCACTACTATCAAGATAAAGAACGTATTCTATGAATTCGACGGGGTGCCAGCTGGATTACCATGGGCATACGGTACTCATTTTTCCAGATTACACCACGGAGGTGGTGGGGCAAAGTCGGAGCTTCAGCGAGGTGATGTAAATATTGAAAGAGCTCACGGTGGGACAGGTTTTGTGTTTTCCTGCTAAGTTTTGCATCGACCACAATGGAGTTTCCAGGTTGTTCACATCCTCCGTGGAGGCCAAGCTTTATGTGGATAAAGAACTGAGACAAATCGCGGTGATGGACCAGGATTAAATTCTGGTATTACTGGTATTTCTTTTTTCTTTTTTTGAAATGTATTGGATGCACAGGACTCTGGTGGTTGTATAGACTGTAAATTCATGTCATCCTGCTAGATAAGGCTTGGATGTGGAGTAGTTCTTTCTCTATGTTTTTTTTTTTCTTCTTTCTTTTATAATATTAGACTAGTTGGTAGCACTAGTACAAGTTGTTATTCTACTTCCTTGAGTGTTTAGCGGTCTAGTCGCTAGGGGGAGCCATAATGCTTTGTTTGGGGAAGTTATTTGAGGCACGGGGTGGGGGGTTAGGGAGTTCTAAATTAGTTAAAGATGATGGTTTTGTTTTTTAAAAAAAAAAAAAATTGTATGGTGGTTTTATCTCCTATTACAATAGTTAAATGAAAGGGAGTGATGAAGTAGATAGAGGAAGTACTACATTAACTTTAGCATCTTGGAATGTTAAAGGGCAGTGTTTGCTTATCTCAAATCGCTGCAAGCAGATATTCTCTTTCTTCAAGAAACACATATAGCTGTTGGACATGAATGTAAACTTAGGGCGAACTGGATTTCCCAGGTATATCAGGCACCATTTAATAGTAAAGCCAGGGGAGTAGCAATTCTCTTTCTGAAGGGTACTTCATTTCAGCTTAATTCGATGATTGTGGACTCCCATGGCAGATGTTATGATTTTGGGACAAATTAGCTCTCTTTATATAACAATGTTAAATGCATGGCCCAAATACAGATGAACCCAATGAAAAAAAATAAAAACTGTTTGATATAATACCGTATGAGTGTGCAAATGTTATTATTGGGAGTGACTTCAATTGCTATCTGGACCCGTATTTAGATCGATCGTCCACAAAGCCACCTCCCACGATAGCCTCTGTACAGATGTTAAATAAGTTGATTAAAGACAGAAATATGGTAGATATTTGGAGACTGCAACACCCAACAGATAAAGAGTATTCATTTTACTCTCACTTCCATAAAACCTATACTAGGATTGACCATTTATTGATTTCTTCTGAACTTGTACCCAATATAGTTGGTACTCAGTACCACAACATGCAGTACCACAACATGTTGATTTCTGACCACAGTCCCATCTCGCTTCAACTCAAGGATGTCTTGCCTCAGCTATCATTGGTGATTTAATCCTTTTCTACTTAAGGATCCAGCTTTTGAAAAATATATTGGGGCTAAGCTTGACACATTTTTTTTGACCAATGATAACGGCCAAGTCTATGATTCAGTCTTATGGGAAACCCTTAAGGTAGTCATGAGGGGTCATATTATTTCCTTTGAAGCAGCCAAAAAGCAGAGCAATCATAGCAGATTATTAGACACTGAAAATCTACTCCCGATATTTGAGCAGGCATATAGAAGCTCTGGATCACAACAAGACTATAACAAGATCTTGAAGCTGAAATATGAATATGGTTCCAGTTCCGTTGGCAGTAGGGATTAGAGGTCATCCTCATATACATGGAATAGAGTTCAGAAGTAACGAGGCACTGGTCAGTCTAGATGCTGATGACCTCTTAATATATTTCTCTGATCCAGTCAAATCGATTCCCCACCTGCTCAATTATATTAACGCCTTTGGCAAACTATCCGGATACACTATCAACTGGACCAAGAGAAAATTTATGTCACTTTTAATTTATGTCACTCTTGGCACATATAAGTCCTAACCAGTTTCGCTCTTTGCCCTTCAAAATAGTTGAAGACCACTTAACGTATCTTGGCCTAGTAATTCCAAAAAAAACCCAAGCACATATTCAAATTCAACTTTTTGTCAATGATTGATAAACTAAAAGATAGTATTGCTAGATGGAGATTACTTCCCCTATCAATGATTGGTAAAATTAATGCCATTAAAATAGTTATCTTACTATACCTTTTCCAAAATCTTCCTATTTATATACACGTGTCTTTTTTCAAGCTATTGGAAAGAGAATAAAGAAGAAATAAATGTTTAATGTCCATTGTGGATCTCTATATAGATGGGAAGTTTGCGTCCTTTAGCCAGTTACAGTCGATTTTTTGTCTTCCTGGATCAGATTTTTTTAGATATTTACAAGTGAGGCATTATGTCCAAGAAGTCATCCCACAATTTATCAGTAAGCCAAAGACTAACATATTGGATGAATGCTTTCTTTTAAACCCAAGCTGTAGACATTTGGTTTCGCGTTTTGTTAGTGCTTTCTCGATGCCTGTGAATACAAATCACCTAAAAGATGCTTGGACCAAGAACTTTGGTGTAGAAGTGTCTGAAGAGGCTTGGAATTAATGTCTTGGCAGGATCCAATGCTGTTCAATAAACTCGAGACATAGGTTAATCCAATTTAAAGTGGTACATAGACTTTATTATTCTAAAACTAAACTAAGCAAAATATACAGTTCTGTTTCTCCAATATGTGACAGATGTAAAGTGGCAGAGGGCTCTCTTTTGCATTTGTTTTGGTTTTGTCCTGAACTGTATAATTTTTGTAATAGCATATTTGATTTTTTTTCAAAGGTTTTCAGAAGGATGTTAAGGCTGATCATGGCCTGGTGATTTTAGGGTCTTCTGATACTTTGGTCACTCTCCCAAGTACTCAGCAACAATCCTTATTGCTGGTTTATGATCCTTGCAAAAAAGATAATACTCTTAAACTGGAAATCATCGGACTCCCTTTGCTTTAAAACCTGGTTGAATGAACTGCTTCATGTTATCCGAATGGAGGGTATACGTTCTTCTGAGCCCAACCTGCATGGTTGATTTCAAACTGTGTGGCAGCCCTTTCTGCATTTCCTCAAGTCTGCATAATGTATCCTTATGTAAAGCTCTCCCTGAAACAATTTTTGGAACCTTTTTTTCTTATGCCAGTCCACCCTTTTTTTTTCCTTAATATGTTTTATTTTGTTTGTTTATCTATTTAGTTATCGTTGTTGTTGTATTGTTCATATTCCTTGCTTTGTGTGTGTGTGTGTGTGTGTGTGTGTATATATATATAATGTTAAAAACGAAAAAAAAAAAAAACCTAGCAAGTTTCGAACTTCACCAAAAGTCTGAGGTGCACTCAGACAGCCTCCAGGTCCTTTGGGTCTATTCTCACTCCCTCTGCAGAGACCAGAAGACCCAGGTATCTGACTTCCTGTTTGAAAAGCTTGCATTTAGCTGGATGCAATTTGACTCCATGTTGGTGAAGAGCTCTGAACAACACTTGCAGTCTTTCCACATGTTCCTCAAAGGATTTAGCGAAACGCAGCACATAATCCAAATAGGGCAGGGAACACTGATCACAGAGGGATTCTAACATCTCCTCCATACTCCTCTGAAAGGCTGCCGGGGCATTTGATAAACTGAAGGGTATACTTAACCATTCAAATAGGCCCCAGGGGGTTACAAATGCTGTCAGGTGTCGTGACCCTTCAGCCATGAACCCCTAGTGGTAGGCCATACCTGGTCTAGTATAGAGAACCAACGGTAACCACCCAGATTGTTCAATGGGTCTTGAATAATGGTAGGGGATGGCAGTCTGAAACTTTCCGAAAGAAGTCTTTCTGTTGAGATGTCGATAGTCGATGCATAATCGCAATGCACTGTCTTTCTTGCGGACACATACTACCGGTGCTGCATAGGGCGACTTTGATTTTACTATCCAGCCTTTTGCAAGCATATCTTGCACACAGGGCCGTAGTTAGTTGGGTAAAAGGTGGTAACGATTCTAGGGGCTCACAGGTCCAGGGGGGCCCACAACAAATTCTAAACTTTATTTTTTAATAGGAAAGGGGCCAAAAGCAATATACAGTCAGGGGGCCCAGAATATCTTGCTACGGCCCTGCATGCACATACTCTCTAACTTCTCTCAGCAGTTGCTTTGGTATTGATGTGTAGGCCTTTTGCACAGGAATCTCACCCTTTAAGCTCAGGGTCATTTGTAAACTGGTAATGCACCCAGTGTCGTTCTCATCACAGGAGAACACTAATGACTCTTCAGCTTGATGACTCGCCTTGAGATGACTCAGGTTGACAGAGGGGTGCCAGAGAGGGTCAGCATCTGTCTCTCTAACTGCAGCTGACTCACTAAGAAGGGGACTTGGATGGAGTGTCATGACCCATCAGAACAACAAGAACAAATCCAAAAAAAATCTCCTTAAAATGAAAATTCTGTCATCATTTACTCACCCTCATGTCATATGAATTTTATTCTTTCTTTCATGGAAAACAAAAGGAGATGTTTTGCAGAGAGTCCTGGCTGCTGTTTTCTCATTAAACATGTTCTCATTACACATGTTTTCACATATAACATGTATTACAC
Source organism: Myxocyprinus asiaticus (assembly GCF_019703515.2). Taxonomy (NCBI): domain Eukaryota; kingdom Metazoa; phylum Chordata; class Actinopteri; order Cypriniformes; family Catostomidae; genus Myxocyprinus; species Myxocyprinus asiaticus. Next base: position 33,787,792 of record NC_059373.1, read on the forward strand.
TTATTTGGAAAACACCCTGGGCTATAAATCATTAAATGAGATATGATTAATATTAAATTTACATACCCAGTCATCACATGTGTGCCAAAATGTGGTCAAACTCCACACAAGAAAACCATATGCATCCTTCAAATATAACCCATAACAAACACACAATTTTAACATATGACTCTTGCGAACACATAACTAATGCAATTTAACAAAATTTTGTATCGAATTTTTATATTTACCCAAAGAATTCTCAACCGATGAACAAAACTGGGAGCTCTCTTGCCCAACGTATGCTCTCATGTTCTAACCAGCACACCTGTGTGTAACACAGCAGTGTCACAGAACACTTAAAGGGGCCACGTCCAGTTTATGACAAGAGTTAAATTACATGAAATGTCTCCACTTGACTACAGTCAAATAGGAAATTTGTAGTGTTTGTTGGAGATAAGATGTCCTCTTCTTCAACAATAAATTGTGGTGTTCTGCAAAGATCCCTGTTGGGTTCTATGTTACCATTGGGTTCTGTGATAAAAAAAACAACAACATAAATTTTCATTTGTATGCAGATGACCTACAGTTGTATTTGTCATTGTAGAGTTGGTGTACTCGAGTTTGGACTCGGATTCGAGTCCGAGTCACGAGTCCAGTTTTAATGGACTTGGACTTGTCACGGACTCGGATGCATTTTTACTCGAACTTGACTCGGACTCAAGCCTTTGGGACTCTGGATTTTTTTTACAAGTCCATAACATTTGTGATGCAATGAAAAAATATAATAAATAAATAACAATTAATGAACACATCTCTGTCTCCATGCAGCTGTATTAGCCCCTGAAGTTGTAGACGTAGCCGGAGTTGTTTCACTGTTTAAGCAAACACACGCGCACACACATAAGCACGTGCACAGACACACTCATCAGTCAACCAATATGCTTGAATGTTACTACAGAGACTACTGTATAACATCGACTTCCAAGGTGGCTGGCATGACGAAAACATAAGGACGGGTATGTATCCAATGTAATAGATACTAAACAAGTCAATTTCACATAACACGGGACCTGACAACTGGTAAAATTGCGTGTGGAATTTGTGCAGCCAAGACGATGCTCGCATTGCGGTTTCATCGTGGTTAAAAACTTAAAATCAAGAACTTAATTGAGTCAAGACACCCACATCATGTCTCCCACAGTTGACTAAAAACAGCATATCGAAATAAAAATACATAAAAATAGTATTAATATTGGATATTAAGTCTTTTTAGGCATAATGTATCTATACATGTTGGCTTCTGTGGTCTCTTTTGGTCCACACAGTGTTGTCAGCTTGAGCTGGTCCATAATAGCTTGATGAATTAACTGTGTAACTTTTTAAATAGTTGGGGGAAAAAAGCGTTATTCTTAAAGCAGACAGCAACTCTAAACAGATAAACAGCACCTATTTATTACTAACTGACTATTTTCAAAGCATTGACGAGCTGCTTAAAATACATTCTTTTACAGCTTTTGTCCGCCATTCACAACATTCAACCATGCACAATAAAATATTAGGATATTTTGGGCAGTGAAATGTTTTGTTTATAATTTCATTATAGACAATAAAATAAATGTTTAATTCGATGACAGAGTTTGAGTATGAAGCTAAACTTCATGTTACGAGATGAATTTAGATGGTTATGACGTTTTATTTAAAAAAAAAGTATTTTATTTTATTTTTATTGTAAACCACCGGGTAACTTATGCGCATCTTTTTTAGCCTACATCTCTGACACTTTTGAAGGATAATTCTGTTAAATTTATGACTCAAAATTATTATTCTGCATGTTTTTGCGGTTAAAGAAGAGCTCAATTAAAGGTGCAATATGTAACAATTTTCATGTAATATTCACCAATTTTGCCAATGTGTTAACGGCTTGTAACGCAACTTAAAAAATGAGCCCTTCCTGGACTTCCTAGGTTGCCTATTAAAGCCCGTAGACTGATTTTCATGCGAAGGGAGTGGGTCGCTTTTGCCGGGAAAATCCAAAGGATGTGACGTTTATGCGTGCTCCCGAGAGCCTTGCCTCAGTAATTGCTTCTCTTCCGCTTTAAACAAACTGCAACACTAGGTAACGTTATCTTAGAGATGGAATCCAGCAAACGTCCGGCTCCCAGCACAACAACAACTCCTACACAAACTCCGAGTAAGCCAAAAAAACAAACATAAAACATTTATCTACTGAATCCAGTCTGGCTAAGCGGAAACGTGATCGTGGTCGAGCGAAAACTAGAGTGAACATCGGAAGGGCATTTAATTCCTGGAGGGAACTTCCATCGGTTTTGGGGATCAAAACCGACCCTGAAATGGCGTTCTTCTTACTGGACAGGTATAAGGATTGATCTGTGTAATTTTAGCTAAATTGATCTTGCCTGCACAGTAACTGTCATAAACAATGTTAATCTGTAATTATTCAGCAAGGTAAACTACAATAACACATTAAATGAATGCTAGACAATGTTCAAGATAATGCAAAAAGACCCATTCATTAGTGTAATGTAACTTGATTATACAGAAAATATATACAATCTATTATTATAAAACAGTAGCACATCGATATATCAAAATGACAGTTGTGATGGAATCACATCACTACTGAATTGTGTCAATACATTTATAATGTACAGTCTATTTTATAAACAGCTACTGTCATCATCTACCAAATTTAGCTAACAGCTATTGATAAAGCTGGCTAGCTAGCTAACGCCGACACAGTCTATCGTATAAATGCAGTCAAGGTATCATGCAAAGAAAAGTGATTATTTCAAACTACAGTCTCGCATAGTCAGACCTATATCCACACTTGTTTTAGCCCTGTTCCAGCACTGGAGAGTCAAATATAATACACAGTCTCAAAGTTTGTAGTAAAGCACTCATAACTGTGTAATTTTAATTACGCTACCTCATCTGTCAGCATGATGCCGGTGAATCATGTTGTCTCTTTGTACGTTACGTCATTGTTTTGGCCGATGTTCGCGTCCCTGTGGAGTGTGTGCATGAGCGCGAGCACGAGCAACAGGTAGCTGGCTGCAGTTCACTTAACTGCCACAGGTGTTATTATTAACAAGGGTTTCTGAATCTTACATACTACACCTTTAAATTTTCTTTGGTTGGTATTTAAAGATTGATTCAGACTGATTACAGACCAACGTGGCTGCTGCTCAAGCAAATATCAATTATTATTATTTTTTTATCTTCTGCGGCAGCTGCTGTGAGATGCACATGGACGCATCAGGGATTTAGGTACATGAGCAGCACGTAGAACTGCCCTGCATTGTGCGGTTTCCTGCAAATTAACTAGAATGTCCGTGACGACATGGCCCTTATATTATCAGTGGGCTTATCCAGTGTTTTTGGATGTAGAATTTGCAGTCAAATCGTGAGACGTAACTTCTCAGCGAGTACTAATTACTACTGTGTTGACTCATTTGTATGTACTGTGTTTTCCAAAATCAGACAGCAGATAGAGAAAAAAGATTCAGAAAGAAATCTCAGTATAGACTATTATTTCTTTAGATAAGGATAATTTTAAATAAAAACTAAATTAAAATTCGAAACATAATAACCTTGGTTGTAATGATTAATGCAGCTTTCACTTTCTTTAGTCTATGTTTGAGTGGAGGGGAAAAGCAACAAATAATTGAAATGCCAACAGAACGCAATAAGAATTGTGTTGAAGGACAGTTTTGTCTTCATACACCTAAAGCATATGCTTTCATTCTGAAACCACTTTGAAGTTTGTTCAGCAGGATCCTAATCAAACTGTTTTTCTTAGTTGTGAAGTTTAAAATAAGCTTAAAATATTGATGTTGAGTTTACGGTTACAATTTTAAAACAGATTCATTCGGACACGGATTCGACTCGGACTCGGCCTGTTATGGACTCGGACTCAACATGGACTCGGTTGTTTAAAGACTCGGACTTGACTCGGACTCGACTAAGGTGGACTTGGACCCAACACTATGTCATTGTATCCCAATGATCAAACTAATTTAAATATTCTTTAAACATGTACAGTATAGCAGATATTAAAAATTGGATGGCATGCCATTTTCTGCAGTTAAATTAATGTAATGTAGGCGAAGAGACGATGATGTGTGATGAACCCAAGTGCAGTTTTATTTACACACGTGATATCCAAAAAACATAACTCCATACGTGAACAAAACAAAAACATGATCTTGACTAAACTTGACTTGAACAAAACATAAACATGAACTTGACTTGACTTGACTTGACTTGACTATGAACTTGGCATAAACAATAACACAACGTTACACAAACAATACCTGACAATGGACAAAGGCAAACATGAGGCTTAAATACATGGAAAAGGGAGAAACTTGACAATGATAACCAATGACAAGACAGAACTGATAACAAGGTAACAAGACAATAAACCAATGAAAACAAGACACATGAACATGGAGGGCAACATGAAATCACATGACCAGGGGACCACATGACAAGATCACATGACAAGGAACAAACATGGCATGAAACAAAACACATACAACCCTGACAATTAATCGGTCATGGTTTTAAAAAAAAGTCAAATTGAGTCAGCACTTAATAAGGTGGTCCCATATACAGTGGTGTGAAAAAGTGTTTGCCCCCTTCCTGATTTCTTATTTTTTTGCATGTTTGCACACTTAAATGTTTCAGATCATCAAACAAGTTTAAATATTAGTCAAACATAACACAAGTAAACACAAAATGCAGTTTTTAAATGAAGGTTGTTATTATTAAGGGAAAACAAAATCCAAACCTACATGGCCCTGTCTGAAAAAGTGTTTGCCCCCTAAACCTAATAACTGGTTGGGCCACCCTTAGCAGCAACAACTGCAATCAAGCGTTTGCGATAACTTGCAATGAGTCTTTTACAGCGCTGTGGAGGAATTTTGGCCCACTCATCTTTGCAGAATTGTTGTAATTCAGCCACACTGGAGGGTTTTCGAGCATGAATTGCCTTTTTAAGGTCATGCCACAGCATCTCAATAGGATTCAGGTCAGGACTTTGACTAGGCCACTCCAAAGTCTTCATTTTGTTTTTCTTCAGCCATTCAGAGGTGGACTTGCTGGTGTGTTTTGGATCATTGTCCTGCTGCAGAACCCAAGTTCGCTTCAGCTTGAGGTCACGAACAGATGGCCGGACATTCTCCTTCAGGATTTTTTGGTAGACAGCAGAATTCATGGTTCCATTTATCACAGCAAGTCTTCCAGGTCCTGAAGCAGCAAAACAGCCCCAGACCATCACACTACCACCACCATATTTTACTGTTGGTATGATGTTCTTTTTCTGAAATGTGGTGTTACTTTAACGCCAGATGTAATGGGACACACACCTTCCAAAAAGTTCAACTTTTGTCTCGTCAGTCCACAGAGTATTTTCCCAAAAGTCTTGGGGATCATCAAGATGTTTTCTGGCAAAAATGAGATGAGCCTTAATGTTCTTTTTGCTCAGCAGTGGTTTTCATCTTGGAACTCTGCCATGCAGGCCATTTTTGCCCAGTCTCTTTCTTATGGTGGAGTCATGAACACTGACCTTAACTGAGGCAAGTGAGGCCTGCAGTTCTTTGGATGTTGTTGTGGAGTCTTTTGTGACCTCTTGGATGAGTCGTTGCTGCGCTCTTGGGGTAATTTTGGTCGGCCGGCCACTCCTGGGAAGGTCCACCACTGTTCCATGTTTTCGACATTTGTGGATAATGGCTCTCACTGTGGTTCTCTGGAGTCCCAAAACTTTAGAAATGGCTTTATAACCTTTTCCAGACTGATAGATCTCAATTACTTTCTTTCTCATTTGTTCCTGAATTTCTTTGGATCTCGGCATGATGTCTAGCTTTTGAAGATCTTTTGGTCTACTTCACTTTGTCAGGCAGGTCCTATTTAAGTGATTTCTTGATTGAGAACAGGTGTGGCAGTAATCAGGCCTGGGTGTGGCTAGAGAAATTGAACTCAGGTGTGATAAACCACAGTTATGTTTTAACAGGTGGGGCAAACACTTTTTCACACAGGGCCATGTAGGTTTGGATTTTGTTTTCCCTTAATAATAACATCCTTCATTTAAAAACTGCATTTTGTGTTTACTTGTGTTATCTTTGACTAATATTTAAACTTGTTTGATGATCTGAAACATTTAAGTGTGACAAACATGCAAAAAAATAAGAAATCAGGAAGGGGGCAAACACTTTTTCACACTACTGTATTCAGCAGGTGGTGAGAAATTTGGGCGTCTATTTTGGTACTAATTTAAATTTTGAATATAATGTCAGGAAGTTAGTTCAGTCTTGTTTTTATCAGTTAAGGAACATTTCAAAGGTTAGACATGTTTTGAGTTTTAGGGATACAGATAAGCTTATTCATGCTTTTATTTTGTCTCACCTTGATTATTATAATGCCCTTTTTTCATTGTTAAATCAATGCACTTTAGCATGGCTACAATCAGTGCAAAATGCTGCATCTAGACTTTTGACACATACTTGAATCATATACTATACTTTTAATCATATTACTCCAGTTTTAGCTTCTTTGCATTGGTTGCCAATTCATTTTAGGGTTGATTTTTAAGATTTTATTAATTACATCTAAGGCATTACATAGTTTGGCACCAGATTATTTACCAGAACTTTTAATACCCTACGAAACAGGTGTTTTGAGGGACACCATGCGAGAAGCAGACGTGTGAGCGACTGGCTCTGCGCACTTTGCTAGTTTTTAATTATTTTCATGTTTAATCCGGTGAGATACGATACACTCAGTTACATATTTGCTCTTTGAGGTAAACATGGCAAAGAAGTCAAAATCCTCAGACTCTGGAGACATTAAAAGACACTTACGCGCTGAAGATGATGATCAATTTGGATAGCACGTTGGGAGATTGAATCCAGTGTCAACTGTCCAACATCTCTGTGATGCTGACGAAGGTTGTTGCTGACTTGGAGAATCTCGCTGTAATACGTCGATCGATTACGGCGATGGAAACAAACTTCTCTGAGCTGGTCACAAGAGTCGCAGACGTTGAGAAACGAATCGATTATTTGGAGTTGTCAGAAAGGGAATTATCCGCTAATCCGCCCACATCCAAAACAGACTTGGAATATGTTTGGGAAGAATTGGAAGATCTCGAAAATAGAAATCGTAGGAACAATATTAGAATTGTTGGAATTCCTGAGCGTGAAGAGGGCAGAGATATGGTGAAATTCCTGGATGAGCTCTTCCCGAGTCTGCTCGACATAACAGGCCATAAACTGGAAATCGAGCAAGTTCACAGAGCCCCGGCTCGCAGAGGGAGACAGGCCCGGATCAATTCTGGCCAAATTTCTGAGATCATCCGATAAAGATCTCGTGTTGCGCCAGGTGAGGAGCAAAGGAAAGCTTTCTTGGAAGAATCACAATATTTTCTTGTTCCCGGACATTGCGAATGTGACAAGAGAGAAACGCGATCGGTTCAAGGAATGCAAGAAACTATTACATCAATGGAAGATCGCTTTTGCAATGATGTTTCCAGCCAAACTGAGAAAAAAAACAAAGGATGGTCGCAGGGTATTTACGTGTCCAAAGCAAGCAATATCTTATATAAAACAATGGGTGAGTAAGCCATTTGGGGTTTTTCATGTAGCTCCAGAGTGGATTAACTCGCTATACTTACTCTGGCTTTTCGAGGAAGCTGGGGCCATTTTTGTTTTTGTTTGTGTCGGTTCCGCCTAGCGGCTGGAGTTTGTTTTGTGGAATATCACTCCAAGAAACTTTTGCATGGACGGAAGATCGCTTTACACTGAAGTTCCCGGCCAGATTGAGAATGGATATTAAGAAGGACTGCAAAATATCTACATGCCTACACAAAGGATGTCTTTTATAAAGTTGACGGACTGAGTAAGTCATTGTGTATTTTGTTTATGCGACCTCCGAGTGATTAATACACACTTGACCATTCGAGAAACCAGGACGCCTGTTTTCTTCTTTTTGTGCTGGTTCCGCCTAGTGGTTGGAGCTTGTTTTGTGGAATAACACTCCTTCGGTATAGTTATGGATGAATCTGTTCTTTGTGCTTATGCCTCCTGTTGGCTGGAGTTTATTTTTATGGAGTATTTTTAAAGGACATTAGAATGGTTACGTCATCTGCTGCACTCATAACTGCCGGCTCACTGAACAATTGTTTATCTGTTCGAGGAAACTAAACAGCTTTATATCAGCTGGAGTATATTTTGTAGAGGAACACACCTTCAAGACAGTTCTGTGAATGAATCTACTCGTTCTTTGTGTTTATTCTGCCTGTTGGCTGGGGTTTGTTTTACAAAATATTTCTGTTATGTAATTTTAAGCAAAGGCAAAGTTGTCGCAGGGGCTCTCGTATGCGTACATGGACCTTTTGAGTTTAAAGGGATTGATGCCGGTTGGCGCTGTCTGTTTGTTTTGTTCGGGGGGAAGTTTGGGGTTTGATTGTTGCATTTATGGGGAACGTGGTCTGTGTAATTTTGTTTTTGACACACAATTTATTTTTTCTATTATATAAATATGTCAAATGTTAATATGAGTGGATTGTCTCTCTCCACATGGAATGTGAATGGGTTGGGGCACCCCATAAAAAGAAGAAAGGTTATTTCTTTTATTAAACGTAAGAAATATGATATAGTGTTTCTTCGAGAAACATATTTTTCCCCGCAGGAAGCTGAAAATTTTGGGATGATATGGGGTGGACATGTTTTCTTTAGTGTTGGCTCAAGTAAGAGCAGGGGGATCATTACATTGATAAATAAACATCTATAATTCAAATGTCTCAAACAGATTAAAGATAAATTAGGGAGAATCATTACTGTTTTAGGAGAAATTCAGGGGCAAAGGTTGATTTTGGCTAATATTTACGCACCTAATGCTGATGATCCGGGCTTTTTTATAGATCTCAAAGGGATGTTGCAAGCCGCTGGCACCCCTCATGATGTAATTTTGGGAGGAGACTTTAATCTTTTGATGGACTCAGTCCTTGATCATAGTGAAGCAAAATGTGTAAGCCCACTAGAGCAACACTGACACTTCATAGGATGTGTAAAAATCTTGGTCTTGCTGATATCTGTTGACTTTTGAACCCATCTGGTAGGGACTATTCATTTTTTTATATATCTAAGTCCCTCATCTCATCTGTGGTTGATTGTTCAATTGGAAACATTTTAGTCTCAGATCACGCCCTGGTGAGTTTAGAGATATTGCCACATACGGGAAAAAAAAAGAAATCACACAGCTGGCACTTTAATGTATCCCTTTTGCAAAATCCTGATTTCCAACAAATGTTAAAGACTGAAATCAATATTTATATGGAGACCAACTGGTCCTCAGTTTCCTCCGTGGAAGTAGCCTGGGAGGCACTTAAGGCAGTTCTTAGGGGTCGGATCATACAGTATGCCTCATTAACCAAAAAATCCAAAGCACAAGAACTTGTGGAGTTGGAAGAGAATATTAAAAGTGCAGAGGCAGAGCTGAAGCTCCGTATGTCGTCTAATGGCCTCAGAGAATTGACTCGATTGAAATACAGATATAATGCTATTTTGTTGAAAGTTGAGTTTTGGTTATTCAGGGCAAGACACATATTTTGAGTCAGGGGACAAAGCCGGGAAGCTTTTAGCTAGATATATAACAGAGAGAGTCTTTTTCTACCATTCCCTCAGTGAAATATGCTGGTGGTGAAATATTTACCTCAGCCATCGATATTAATAATGCTTTTAAAGAATTCTATCTTGATCTCTATAGTTCCACGTCTTCGTCTACTGATGAGGATATTAGAAACTTTGTGGAACCATTAAAATTCCCTAAACTGACGACGGAGCAAAAAAATTCTATTGATTCTGAGATAACCTTGGAGGAGCTTGACGAGGTAATTAAAGCCTTGCCTACAGGCAAAGCTCTGGGGCCAGACGTTTTATTTTAGATCTTATGCTACAGAACTGGCTCCACTTTTTTTAGAAATTTATACGGAATCATTAAAGAATGGAAAGCTTCGTCCAACCATGACACAAGCCCGGATCAGTCTGATTCTTAAAAAGGACAAAGATCCAAGCGAGTGTAAGAGTTACCGTCCAATTTCCCTGATCCAGCTAGATGTAAAAATTTTGGCTAACTGATTAAGTTATGACATCTCTTATACATATAGATCAGGTGGGGTTTATTCGGGGCCGCAGCTCTTCTGACAATATTAGGCGTTTCATCAATATCATGTGGTCAGTAGCTAATGATCAGACTCTGGTCGCTGCCATCTCACTTGACGCCGAAAATGCGTTTGATATGGTAGAATGGGATTATCTTTTTAAGATTTTGGAAATGTACGGGTTCGGGAATACTTTTATTGAATGGATTAAGTTACTTTATAGACACCCTGTAGCAGCGGTACAAACAAATGGACTAATTTCAGATTATTTTACTCTGAATAGGGGCACTTGGCAGGGTTGCCCTCTTTCCCCATTATTGTTCTGTCTTGCCCTGGAACCATTAGCAGCCACGATAAGAAGGGAAGATGATTTTCTAGGGGTGGTGGCGGGAGGTATGGCGCATAAACTTTTGCTTTACGCAGATGATATTTTATTATTCATCTCTGACCCCTCTAGATCTATGCCTTGCCTCCACAGAATTATTAATTCCTTTTCTAAGTTTTCAGGATATAGAGTCAATTGGTCTAAATCCAAAGCTTTGTCTCTGACAGCGTATTGCCCAGTAACGGCTTTCCAGCCGGGCGCTTTCCAGTGGCCCAAACAAGGCATTAAGTATTTGGGCATCTTATTCCCAGCAAAATAAATAAAATTTATTTAGAGTTAATTTTGACCCCTTAATAAAACGATTTTCGAGCGATGTGGACAGGTGGGCTTCATTACATTTATCTATGATTGGGAAAGTTAATGTTATTAAAATGAATTGTATTCCAAAATTAAATTACTTGTTGCAGTCTCTCCCTGTAGATGTCCCCCTCTCTTATTTCAAGCAATTTGATAGCATAGCGAATTCCTTCATTTGGAATGGTAAGCATCCCAAATTACATTTCAATAAGTTACATAGGCTGATTGACAAAGGTGGGCTAAGTCTACCCAAGATTTTATTTTATTATAATGCTTTCGGTCTCAGACATTTGGCTCATTGGTCGGTTCCACCTGAGAGAGCCCCTCCCTGGTTCTGTATAGAACAGGAAGTTCTTGCCCCTATTTCGCCATTGCACAGCCTCTCTATCAAATTAATTGGAGAAGTTAAGTTACATCCCGTTATCTCGCACTTGAACTCGGTATGGATAAAAGTGTCCAGACTGTTTAATTCGGACACTTTTTTAAATGTTGCCTCGAGCATATGGCTGAACCCCAAATTATGCATCAACAAGTCCCCTTTTTGCTGGTCAGAGTGGATTGGGAGGGGGGTTACTAAACTCGGTGACCTATATGAGAATGGAGTGTTGAGATCCTTTCAAAATTTGGTTCAACTTTTTGGGATTCCTAGATCTCAGTTCTATAAGTATTTACAGCTGCGCCACCTGCTCTGTACTGTTTTTGGGAGTGGTTTACACCCCCCTAAAGTGGCAGATACTCTGGGAGTGGTGATTACTGCTTTTGGAAAAGGTCATGAGGCATCAGTGTATTACTGCCTGCTAATTCAGAGTCTGGGGGATGGAACTTCAACTTCTCTTAAGAGATTATGGGAGAAAGATCTAAACTTGGCATTGGAGGAGGGAGTGTGGGCTAGGATTTTAAAAAACTTCATATCTGCATCTAGAGATGCAAGGGTTAGCCTTATGCAATTTAAGATTTTACATAGAGTCTATTGGACCCTCTCTAGATTGTATAGGCTTGGTTTTAAAGACACACCCACCTGCTGGCGATGTCAATCAGAAGATGGAGACATAACCCATGTCTTTTGGGGATGTGTTAAAATTCAAGAATTTTGGTCCAGAGTTTTATGGGCGATGTATTAGGTACTCAAATTTCATTTTGCCCCAGACTCTGTATTTTAGGTGATGGGGCAGTCGTTGATGTAGGGGATAAGAACATGAAGAATTGGATCCTGGCTGGTGTTATGATAGGCAGACAGGTTATCCTTAGAGGATGGAAGTCAGCTGGAGCCCCCTCATTTCGTGAGTGGTACGAGGAGATGGGCAGGGTAGCGGCTTTAGAGGAGTTGTCATATAGAAGGCTAGGCAACATGGATATGTTCATCAGGAGGTGGGGTGGCTATTTGGCCTTTTTGGAGGCCTCTCGGGGAGGGGCAGTGGAGGGAGACGTGTTGTTTTAAATGTGTGCGTTGTAGCTTTTTTGTTTTTGAATGTATACTTTCCATTATGTATTTCTAAATATTTTCTACTGTATTATTGTCTTTTTGTGTGTCTTTGTCAATTACGTTTGACCACTAGGGGATCTGTTCGTGTTGGGGGGGGGGTTGATATTCGGGAGGAAGGTTTGTGATTCTATATATTTTGTTATTTTTTATTATTATTATAGTTATATATGTTATATGGAATCAATAAAACTGTTAATAATAAAATTAAATACCCTACGAAACAGTTAGACCCCTTAGATCTTCTTGTCTAGTCATGAACTGTTGGCTGTTCTAAGATCCACATACAAAACTAAAAGTGATAGAGCTTTCAGAGGTGAAGGCCCCACGATTATGGAACAGCCTGCCCAGGGATATTAGATCTGCTGAATCTGTGTCTATGTTTAAATCTTGTATAAAAACTAATTTGTATAGACTTGCTTTTACTACTTTGTGACTTTTTGTTTTTACCTTGTGTTTTACTAAGTGTTTTGATTTAATGTTTTGTGAAGCATTTTGTGCTAAATTGCAGAAAGGTGCTATAAAAATAAAGTTATATATAAATGATGTGCTTGAGTTAACAGTTTAATATATCCAAATGCAATGTGTTGGATGTGCGTTATATGTAAACCCTAAAATGTAGTATTATAATGCTGCGGAGCTTGTTCATTGAGTTTCAAATATGGTTATATTCGAGGGGCTGCACAATGTTAGCCAATCATTACAGTGGATGTTTACATTGAAGTTTAACCCTCTGGGGTCTGAGGGTGTTTTGGGCCCTGAAGAAGTTTTGACATGCCTTGACATTTGTGCTTTTTTCAGTTGCTTAAAACATATTAATGGCTAAAGTCTGATAACACTGTATTCAGCACAAACTGGGCTACAATAATATGTGAACAACATGTATGTTCGTGTTTGTATTTGTGAGAAAATAATGTTTATGCGTGGTTTTTGAAAAAACAAAAATCTTAAGTCACTGAAATAAGGCCATATATCACATACTAAACATTTGTTCACAAGACTTTTAAGTCTTTTGCTACAAAATGATGTGAAAACCATCCTGATTCATACAAAACAATATAGTCATTTAACTTTTGTAAGACACTTTTAGTGTTAGAAAGGCCATATGCGAGGATGCGTGGATGATCATGAATATTGTTAATTAATGACTGTATGTATTGTTTGTAGCTTATTCACAAAATCAAGTTTAAGGTAAAAGAAGTAATCTGACTATACATTTTCTTTACATAAAGACTTTACTTAAAAACTTTAGACCTACACTACCGTTTAAAAGTTTTAGATCTGTAAGATTTTTTAATGTTTTTAAAAGAAGTCTCTTCTGCTCACCAAGGCTGCATTTATTTGATCCGAAATACAGCAAAAACAGTGATATTGTGAAATATTTTTACGATTTAAAATAACTGTTTTCTATTTTAATATATTGTAAAATGCAATTTATTCCTGTGACCAAAGCTGAATTTTCAGCATCATTACTGCAGTCTTCAGTGTCACATGATCCTTCAGAAATCATTCTAATATGCTGATTTTCTAATATGGGCATATTTACAGCACATTTTACACATTTACACCCGAACAGATATTTGCAAGAACAAGCTTCGTTGATGATAATGAGGCAGCATAAACACTAGTTAAAATATAATCTAAACATTCATATTATTTTTATATCATATTACATATCATATTTATATCATACAGCATACAATTTAAAAACCTGCTTTAGCCGAAACAACATTTAAATGTAACTAAAACTTGCCTATTAGGACATATTTCGTATATATGTACGTTTATATAAAATAGCATGTCAACTAATGTACGTAAAACTAAAAGACTTACTCATCCGAAATGGTATCCTTGGCAAACGTTCCTCGTCGGATTCCCCCTCATCTTCTGAGGAAAATGTGAACTCTTCGTCACTATCCAGGAGCTTCCTCACCTGTGTAGCGTGCCATCTTCCAAATGCGCAGAAAAGTGAATGAACTTGATGCTTTTTAAGGCATTGTTGGGGGCGTTTACCATTTGCATTGATCGCCTCAGCACATTACCGTATGAATAGCGCCCTCTGCCCGTGGGTGTGATCACATTAGCGATAATTAGCTGAGCCAGGAGAAACTGTACATCGCTTTGTTTCATACAGATTACATTTCAGGAGAATATTTGTTTTAAATTTGAATTGTTTTATTTAAAAGTAGACATTTTAAGCTTTCTTTAGACATATGTTTCATGTTGTCTGATAAGTATTTGCAGAGTTTCAGTTCATTTTTGTGACGTGTTTCAGAAGATGCTCGCGGAGAAAGAGACAGCTGAAAGCGCACTCTGTTTATTTTCTTTATTTTACAAAAGCACATGGTTTTGTTGTTATTGTGAGTGTACACAAATAAAAGTAGACCCTTTATAGTTTCTATTGATGTCTTACACTTATCTGTATGCCCAAAAATGACGGAGTATTTTAAGTTGTTTCCGCTGTTATAAGGAAAACATCCAGCAGGACACACCGGTGCGTCCGTCGACCCCAGAGGGGTAAAGGAGGTGCTTAGGACAAAACCGAGCGTTTCAGACAGAGGGCCACAGACAGGGTGGAAAATGTTCATATTTTTCTAAATTATGACTGTTTTGGTGCAAAAATACTTTACTAGAATTATCAGTGGACCTCAGGGAAGATAATAAAATTATAAAAAAAGAGTGTCATGACCCTTTTAAATACAGGTCTTCAGAAGTGATATGATAGGTGTAGGTAAGAATCAGATCAATATTTAAGTCCTTTTTTTCTATAAATTCTCCTCTCTGCCCAGTTGGCGGCAATATTCACAAAGGATGCGAATTGCCAAAAACAAAAGAAGAAGGATGTGAAAGTGGAGATTTATAGTAAAATAAAAAGGACTTAAATATTTATCTGTTTTTCACCCACACCATCAAATCACTTCTGAAGACATGGATTAAGCCACTGGAGTTGAATGGATTACTTTTATAATGCCTTTATGTGCTTTTTGGAGTCCACTTGTACAGCTACAGAGCTGAGATATTTTTCTAAAAATGTTTGTGTTCTTAAGAAGAAAGACAGTCATACACATCAGAAATGGCATGAGGGTGAGTAAATGATGAGAGAATTGTAATTTTTAGGTGAACTATTCCTTTAAGTTATTATTCACAGATAATCTTCCCTGTTGCATTCGTACTTGCATTCAATTAAAATATTGCACATCAAGATGCCAGGTTTGACATCAAAGATGTGTATCGCAAGAACAAATGATAGTTTTGGAACGACATGAGGATAAGTAAATTATAACATAATTTTTCTTTTGGGATGAACTATCCCTTTAAATGTGTATGTGTATCACTTAATTTAGCCACATGTCTTCTTCCTCACACTCCTTGTTGCTGTGGAGATTCATCAAGGACCATTAAATGACAGTGTTCAGTGACATTGCATTTTCAAGGCTGTATTTTGAGTGTGTTGATTCAGGTGTGTCCCTCATGATGTGCAAGAGCCATAGTTTTAACCCTGCAGCCATGGTTTGAACCCTGCTTGAGCAATCCAATTACGGGCTGTGATTTGATCATGGCTGGCCATCAAAGCTCAGGCCATGTTCTGAACGCTGTGTGCTGCTGTCTGGCTGCTACTCCAGTGCTCCTGTAGATCCGTATCTCTGTCATCATTACCAGACACATCTCCACTCTCCTGTTAAACAAAGGCCCTGGTTAATAATGGCAGATGTGCAATGCTAAAAACTCAATTTGTACATCAAAAGGAGATAAGTTTTGTGCCCGTTGCCTTTCTGTAGTACAAACTGAAACTTATTTAAACAACAACAACAACATTAAAGGAATAGATCACCCAAAAATAAAAATTCTATCATATCATTATTTTCACTAATGTCAATCCAAACCCATTTGACTTTCTTTCTTATATGCAACACAAAAGGTTAATGTGGAAAAAGTCTAGTCTGTCAAGCTTGGAAAAGACAAAGAAAAAAAAACATAAAACCACAGTAAAAGTACAGTCATTGATATGACTCGTGCACTCTATTCCAAGTCTAATGAATAGATACAATCACTTTGTGTGATGAACAGATCACATAAATCAAATATGGCAGCTACGTCGATAATGTCAAACTTCACTGGGAATCTCACCTTGATGAGAACCAAGGAGTTTTTATGTTATCAATGTAGCTGCCATATTGACAGGGATCGGCAACCTTTTTGACATGGAGTGGCATTTTTTATTTTCCTGGTCAATGACTGTGCTGAGCCAAAAAACAAAAAACAAAAAAAAAATGCGCATGTATGCGATTTCCCGAAGTTTGAGTCCGCTTGTGAAAATGTTTCTATTTTGCATTTTTCTAATTTAATCTTTTATTTTTAATTACAAATGATATTATCAGCATAACATTTTAAGTGAAAATTTTGTGCAAAACATGATGATTATGATATAATCATGATCCTGCATGTGAATTTTCACAGAGCATTTTGTAAAAGTGCTTTAATGAAATAAAACCTGTCCTTTTGTACAAAATGAGTTAACACAGTTAATGTCACAAATCTGCTTATTTCATTACTGATCACAAAATTTTGTGGAATCTTAAATATTTCTTATTAAATTCCAAACATTCTTCAAAATCACACAGAGGTGTAGTTACTAGTACGCAAGCAACAGCGAGAGAGGAGCAGGCTATTTTATTTATATTAAGTTTTCGCACCTGCATTCCAGTCTACATCTTGATGTAATCCTTCCTCATGATAACGCAGCGTGTTTTCATCAGCTGAATGGGAGGATAACCACTATTAAAGTGTGACGAGACTCACGCGGTGCGTGCAAGCCATTCGCGAATCACAAGCCAATCAACTATTTAGCCCTTTTCGGTGAATCGCACCTGCAAAATCCTAAAACTTTATTTCCAGGTTTAATTTATATTTTGAATAGACTCCAATTTTTGAACCCCACAATGTGGGTTTATGTTTTTTATTTTAATCGTTTAATGTAGCCTAATTTTGAATGTGACTGGTTTAAAGAGGGTGTGTACCTGTATGCTGGGTTGGAAACCTCAAGTATTAATAGTGGTGTTTTCCTTATTTCATCACGTGTTGATTTGAAAGCAAAATGAAACACGGAATGTAAGCTGTCATCCGCGCAGCCTGACCGAAGCAAAGCAGGAGCGTTTACCTGACATTTTAAGCACTGCCGGCTCGTGATGCGCGAATGACTTGCGCACGCTGCACAAGTCTGATCGGTATACTTAAGTTTTGTCACATTTTAACTTTTTGTTTAGCCTCACATTAGCTCAAGAAAACACGCTGCATGCTGGCACCCGTGCCATAGGTTGCCGACCCCTGGCCAATGATTTCATTTGAGTGTGTATAACGACTTAAGTTTCATTCTGTTCATCACACAGAGTGATCATATAACTTCAGAAGACTTGGAATATATTGCATGAGTCATATTAATTACTTTTATAGTGGTTTTATAATGTTTTTTGTATTTAATTTTTTTTCGAGCTTGACAGACAGGAGTCACTATTCACTTAAATTATCCCTAATAATAGAGTTGGAGTACTCGAGTTCGAACTTGGACTCAAGTCTGAGTCACGAGTCCAATTTTAATGGACTTGGACTTGTCACAGACTCGGATGCATTTTTACTCGGACTTGACTCGGACTCGGACTCGAGCCTTTGGGACTCAGTTCCCATTTCTGCCTTTAAACCCTCCAAAAATTGGCCCCATTCACTTCCATTGTGATTGCTTCACTGTAACCTCGATCTTTGCTTTTTTTTTAAGAAAAGGAGGGACGAGTTGAGATTAATTATTGTGATAATCAATATTATGCCACAAATGCTGTTGATTGAGCTTAACTTGTATTGAACCCGGAACATTACTTTAAATGTTGAGATGTGGGGATTGTGATTTGAATTTTAGGTTCCAGTGTTGTGAATTTTGTGTTAAAATGTGTACCTGACATGAGAAGTCTACTCATAATTACATATGCAATATGAAATTATATGGATAGAATAGGCTGTGGAATTTGTAAATTAAAAAAAGCTAAAATGTGGTTAAATAGTGAAAAACAAAATATAAAATAAAATATAAATTTTCACAAACTATATATTGCAGAAGTTTGCATACCACTTTTGTTTTAGGCTTATGAGTTTTCACACCCCTTTCAGAATGTATGCAAATATAAAAGATTAAATATTATATATTTTATGTAGTACTGCCCTTCAAAAGCTACATTACAGAAAATGTACTGTAATTTACACAAATCATCCTGTTCAAAAGCAGTGGCGCCTGAGCTGTACGGCCGTACGCACTGTGCGTACCATGAGCGCTCCAACTGACCTGAGAAATATTTACCCTCAGAATATTTTGCCAATCATGAAGTGAGTTGCGTATTTCTGTTGGCTGTTTAAAAGAACTAGCAATTCCCAGTTTGTGAATGAATAATTCTTTCGAGTCAGTTCTTTTCAGTGAAATGACCAAACAGGCTTGCAAAACTGTTTGAATCGATTCGTGATTCAGTACAATTCCTTCAGAGCACTCTCTGAATCATTTGTAGCGGTTTCTCACAGAGTAAAACAGTATCGGGATATTTACGAATACAGAGAACAAACAGCTCTGAATACAGGGGAAATTTATCTACAGTCAACTGAAACAAAATGCTGTCTTTTCGAGAGGTAACATTGAGAAACTTCAGCTAGTGCTGTGCCATGTGAACAAGCTGTTCAAACTGAACGTGTTTTTGCGTCTTTTGACAACTGTGTCACGCTTCACAGTGTATTTAACATCTCTCACAGGAACACTTTTAGACGCCATGTCAAGTTAAAAAAAGCTTCTCTAACTGATAAAAATGTGTCTTGAGACACTTGCGTTCTGCTCTATTCGTTGTGGTGCATTTTGCTTTTTTAGCACGAAGACACGTCTGTCTGAATGGTTACTGGAAGAAATGCTTTAGCCAATAGTTGCATGAATGCCACTCATTCTCGAGAAAATAATGAATGCTTATTTTAAAGTCATTAGAATTGAACGCTTTGGTGTTGTTTTTTGCAAAAAATAAATAAATAAAAATAAAATAAATCTCACGGTGGAGCATGCCCCTGGACCCCCCTGGATATAAGGTTTATTAGGCAGATTTAGGGTACGTTTACACGACAACGATGTACTAAAAACGGAAACGTTTTTCCTTTGCGTTTTTGAAAAGTTTCGTGTACAGATGACAATGTTGTCAAAACGATCCCTGTTCACACGGATCCGAGAAAACGACTAAAAACGCTGTATTATGCATGCCAGGCTAGTAGTTGGCGATGTCACTTTGTAAATAAACACTACGCGCCTGCGCACATAAGCATTCTTCCACAGAGCGGTGAATACAAACAATGAAGATGGAGAAAGCATCGAGCAATTTTGTTTGGACGTACGATGAGGTTGCTTTATTACTACAATTACTTTGCTGGAGAAGCGTCAATAAACTCTAAATCTTGAGCAGCACAAACACAGTCCTGTAGTCCGCCATTGTAGTTCTGAATGTCTCGCGCATTGTTTTGAAGTACTCGCGTGCATGCCTATAGACTGAACATGTAATACGCGTGCGCATGACATCATCGTTTTCATAAATTCACATTTTGTATGTTTACACGGAGACGATAACGGCATAATTTTCAAAAACTTGCACTTTGAAACTCATTTTCAAAAGTTTGCGTTTTCAGGCCCCAAAATGCCGTTGTCATGTAAACTAACAGCCAAAACGCATAAAAAGTTTTCCGTTTTTAGTTGAAAACGTTGTCTTGTAAACGGCCCCTTAGAGGTCTGCAATCTGGTGTGAAAGGTCCCTAATTTTGTCCGTTTGCGCGTGTCTGTGAGTGAGAGCATGTGAGCGAAACGAGATCGGTAGGCCTGTTTATTCTTTCATTAATTACAAACCTGTTGGGTGTTTTTGCGCACATCTGTTCTGTTATCCCATTGTTTAAACACTTGCTGAACGAATGTCTTTGACATTTGCACCGCGTCTCGCTTTTACTTAAGCATCTCGTGCAGGACCGGCACTTTTTAAACACCATGTCACGTTGAAAAGAACTTCACATTTTCAAAAACACATGTTGAGACACCTGCGCAATCTAGATTGATTTTAGCGCAGTTGTCACAAAGTTTCAACAATCTGAACAAGTTCAGGCTGCATAGAGGGGACTGTTACATTGATTCATATTATTCCAGATTGTTCTGCACCAGGTGAAGTTTCAGCAAATAAACAGCAAGGCAATGCTTTTTTCCCTTCTGCTCTAGTGTATTAAGCGGCTGCTGTGCCTTGTTAAAACTGTGTATGTTTACTGTTTCAATACTGTTGCGAATGTTGCCTATATGCTTACATAAAATACAGCTATACTAGGAGAAAATACTAGGAGAAGAAATTAGATAGTAAGCGATTTCGTGTCGGGTTCAGGCTTAAAATCTGATGGTATCTTTTGGGCCAGGTAGGGTCGGGTCACACGGTCTCGGGTTCGGGTTCGGGTTGGGTTCGGGTTTCATTTTAAGGCACGTGCAGACCTCTAGGCAGATTTCTGTGCGTACCCTCAGATTAAATCCTGCAGGTGCCCATGTTCAAAAGTTTGCATCCCCTTGGTTCTTGGTTCTTGTGTTGCCTTCTTGAGCATCAGTGAATGTTTGCACCTTTTGTAATAGTGTATGTGTCCATCAATTGTCCTAAGTGTCAAAAGATGGATGTCTATATCATTTAGCCACTGTTGAGAAGAACTCAAATGTGCAGAAGATGCTGGGAAACCAAAGAATGTACTGTATTTATCTTAAGAAAAGTGGGCAGCTTTACAGCTCAGGACAAAGTAGGGACTCAAGAACAATTATTACACAAACAGGCATTAATCATAGAGAAAGCAACACACCATATTAAAGGGTTTGCTCTTGTGCCAGTAGCTCTAAAGCTCGCGTGCAGTCTGTCTCATGAACACACACAGGAGATCAATGGTCGGTGACGAGATTCACTTAATAATACATCAGATTTCGGTTTGTTTCTCACCAAACCTTATCGTATTCCTTGAGAAGAAGGCATGAGTCTCATACAGTAATTAGTTAGACTTCTGAATTATACTTTTGTAAACTTTTGAAGCTTGAAGAAGTGGTCACCATAAACTACCATTATGTGACTTCACTGAGCACAATTTTTATTTTTTCACAATTTCTCCATTTGTGTTAAGAAAAAGAAAGAAAATCATATGGAGTTATAACAACACGGGTGAGTAAACAATGACTGACTTTTCATTTTTGGGTGAACTAATCCTTTTAGAACCATGGGAATGTAAACTTTAGAACCGGATCATTTGTTTAAATTCAGTTACCATTTTATCTTGTAGAATATACAGTATGTGAATATCTGTTGTCAAATAGCTTCTTCAAGGTAGTACTAAATAAATTATGATACCTCTTTTTTTTTTTTTAAACGATAACACACGGACGCATCAGGGTTTTAGGTGCACAAGCAGTGCGTAGATCTGCCCCACATTTTCCGTGAATTTACAATCATGTCCAAGTTAAATGGCCCTAATTTTAGCAGTGGGCTTTACCAGTGTTTTCAGATGTAGCATTTGCAGTCAAGTCATAAGATGTAACTTCTCAGCGAGTGCTAATTTCTACTGTGTTGACTCATTATTTTCCCAAACCAGTCAGCAAATAGAGACAAAAAAGAAATCTCAGTATATATTATTTCTTTAGATAGGGATCATTTTAAAGTACACTAAATTGAAAGGACAAATTGAAAATGAAGTAGAAATAAAAAACAAAATTAAAATTCAAAACAATAATAACTCTGGTTTTAATGACTAACGCAGCTTTCACTTTCATTAGACTATGTTTGAGTGGAGGGAAAAAATCAACAAATAATTGAAATGCCAATAGAACGCAATAAGAAATGTGTTGAAGGACAGTTTTGTCTTCATACACCTAAAGCATATGCTTTCATTCTGAAACCACTTTGAAGTTTGTTCAGCAGGAAACTAATCATAAAATATAGAGGTGTTTTTGTTACATTTATTTTTATTGTTTTCTTAGTTGTGAAATTTGAAATGAGCTTAATTTTGATGTTGAATTTACAGTTACAAATTGAATTCAGATTCATGAACAGATTAATTCGGCCTATTATGGACTTGATCTTGAGTTAGACTCGGACTCAACTCGGACTCGATTGTTTAAAGACTCAGACTTGACTCGGACTCGACTAAGGTGGACTTGAACCCAACACTTCCTAATAATAAATTGTTTGCCTTTAAAAATTCACCTTTTGCATTCCATTGAAGAAAGAAAGTCTAAATTGTTGGAGCAAGGTTAGGGTGAGTAAATAAAGATGTCAAAAGTATCTTGTTTACCTGCTACTTAGGCCACGACCACACTAATACAATTTCATTTGAAAACGCATTGATTTCGCTATGTTTATGCCTCCCATCCACACTAAAACAGTGTTCCTCCACTGAAAACACTTTTAAAACGCTTTCTTGGATCACATACTTTAGAAAACGAAGATGAAACTAAAAACTGAAAATATGTTTAAATAAAAAATAAAATAAATAAACTGTCAAATTGAACTTGGGTAAAACATTTTAGTATAATTACATATCTAAATTTTAAACGTCAGGGTCTCTTACTCAGCTTCATAACATCGGACTAATATTTTCATATCAAAACCATTATATGTCTCCTCTTTATATACATATAGCATCTTTTTGCACCCTTGTTGACATGCTACTCCTAAAAATCATTAATATCTTCATATTTACTGTTTAATAGCCCTTGTCAAACGAACACTGTTTGTTCCTGTGGAACAATATTGAAAATGGCAGACTGTTGCACCACACATCCATGTCATTAGAGTTTATAATTAGCAGAAAGTAAATGAGATTTATCTAATTAAAGAGAAACTGGCACTGTGGTGTTTTACTGGACTGTTTATAACTTTACTTTAGTCCTGTAGTACAGTGTATTTTATCACAACATTGAGGCATTCATTTATCATTAGCAGTTGTTGTTGATGCTGATAAATTTGCTTTCTTTGTTAAAGTGGCTATTTATGCAGCTGCAGATAAAAAAACCCATCTATGACTTTTTGAAAGAGAGATGTTTTATTACTTTTCTAGGTGATCAGTGCCCGGTTGCATAAAACACTTTCGGGCGGTTTCCCAGACAGATATTAAGACTAGTCCTAGACTAAAACGGCCTTTTAAACCAGATTAACAGAAATTTGCTTTCTTGGTCATGGTTTGAAATAGACCTAGACTTAGCCTCGTCCTGAATTTACTAATCTGATTTCCTGAAGGAACATTAGAGCTACTCCAGGACTAAATTGAGGCTTAAATTAAACCTCCCAGGGGGCAGGTTTAACTTCAGATTAATGTTGTTTGTCAAAGAAGACACATGGATTACTTGGACTATGTCAATGAAGATCAACGAGTACCACCAGCTAGACAAGTTCTTGCTGACAGAAGTGACCCATTGCAACATTTTGATGAAATTAGTTTTCGAGATCATTTTCGAATTCATAAAGTAAATGCAGTGGAGATTTCACTTTTAGAACCCAGACTTTCATCTGTGACCCAAAGAGGATGGCCTGTACCAGTTTGTCTCCAGGTGCTCATAACTTTAATGTTTTTGGCATGTGGCACCTTTCACTGAGAAACGGGTTTATGTGGTGTCAGTGAACCAACAGTATGTAAAGTCATTCACAGAGTATGCAGGGCTATTTGTGAATTAAGAGGACATTACATAAACTCCCCTGATGCTACGACCCAGACTAACTACAAGGTACAATTCCATGAATATAGTGTGGGGAAACATAGAATATATTGACAGATTAATTAAATTTTGTATAAAATTATTAGTAATTGTTGTTTAATTATTCAGCATATGCCTGTATATTTGTAGTATACTTACAGCTGTGCGATGAGTATCCAGTAGGTGGCAGTAGCCGGGAAGAGAATCCCAGAGTAGACCTAAAAGAGAGAAGAAAAGAGTTAGTAGAGAGTTAGTAGTTGTACACATTACGTTGACATGGCTGACAGTATTGTACTGAGCTCAAACTGTGACTAGATCTGTGAATGATAATGCAAATGATGCTGGCTGAATATAGAACCCAAAATGAATCACACGCTTGTTGAACCCTTCCTTCAATTGTAATGGGATCAGCGGTGCTGTAATGAGTGAGTTGTCAATGAAGACGCTGAGCATGGAGATTGAGCAACTGCAAGATCGGCTGAGCAAGGTGTTGCTCAGGCTGCGGCTTGATCAACTGCAAGAGGTGTGTGTACATGCAAAACTGTATACAGAGGGACAAAGATAAACGGCATTCACTGATCAGATTAATAAGTGAAGCGGTAGAGAGTGTTATAGAGACAGAAGATGGTGACGTAGCCTGCCAACATGTGAATGATTTGTTCAAGTTTTCCAGTGGGATAACGCAACGCAACGACCGCGCGGTACAATATGGTGGCGATGACGCAGACAGAAATTCGGCGGAGCTCGTGCATTTACAGAAACAGTACACAGAACTGCAGCAGTTTTTTGAGTCATCTACGAGCATGCTGAAAAGTGAAATTCAATGCTTAAGTATGAAAGTTCCTGATGTATCAAGCCCCTCCGTGTTTCCTCAACATCCTCAACAATGTCGTTCCTGAAGTCACTATTTGACGTGATTTTAAGATTAATGGCCAAATCAGAGAATGAGGACAGAAAGATAAATTGTCGTACAACAACTTGATGCACCAGGTTGACGCTGGAGTGAACAAGAGACACAGAGAATCTGAGATCACCAATGCTGTAATAAGAGCAGTCAGTCCAGGTATGAGCCTGCGTGATATGCTGGTGATCAAGACAAATTGAACCCTTTCTCAGTTTCGTACGATTCTGAAAGGCCATTATAAGGAAGAAAGCTCAACTGACCTTTACCATCGGCTGATAAACATAACTCAAGAAAGCCGTGAGTCACCACAAAACTTTCTGTTCCGAGCAATTGAATTGAAAGAAAGGCTTTTAGCTGCTGCAAGAGAAGCTGATGGAGAAGAATTTTACAGTCCTGATCTAATTCAGAAAAGATTTCTGCGTGCATTGGGAAAGGGGTTATCCAATGATCACATTAAATATCAGCTAAAAACCTGCCTTGATGATCATACAATCACGGATGAAGTTCTCATCACAAAGATGAACGAAGCTGCAAGTCTTGAGTGGGAACGACAACAAAAGTTCAAGAAAAGCGCTCACGTCAAAGAGACTAAAGTCAATGAAGTCCAGGCAGAGCTACATCAAAGTCAAGAAAGAATGGACAATGTCGCTGGAGGTAAAGAACAGTCCGCACGCACACAAGTAAAAGCTTTGAAAACCCCACAGGTCATGGACAAGAAAGACTCTGAGCTCTATGAGGTTGTCGAGCAGTTGAGAGAGGAGATCGGAAAAATGAGGAAAGTGATGAGCACTTACCGTTCAGTACCTCCACAGCCGCGAGAAAGGAAGCGGGGATGCCGTGGATGTCAGGAGAGTGGCAGAGGTGACCAATGCGACCATTGTTTCACATGTGAGCAAAGTGGACATCTTTCCAAAGGGTGCAATTTACTGTGGCCTGACCATCAAAGGGAACAGACTAAAAACACAAGTAAACTCCTGTGTGACAGCATGAAGCAGTTGGAAGCCCGGGAGGTAGCTAAGCAGAAGGAAAGCCATCTACAGCTTATCAGATCTGTAAGTGCTAATCAGCAGTCTACCAAACGTAATGCACAGTTACTGAACCTGATCATAGAGAAATGTTTTGTGAACTGTTTCTTCGATGGTGTGGCAACACAAGCGCTATGGGATACTGGCTCACAAGTCTGTCTCAGGAATGAAAAGTGGAGAAAAGAACACCTCCCACACACAACACTACGCAGTCTCGAAGAGATCCTAGGTGCTGGAAGCCTCACCGGTCGAGCAGTGAATCAAACGGTCATCCCGTTCGAAAGCTGGGTCAAAGTGACATTCAAGCTGGGAACAGGCAAAGCCACACTGTTGGGATTGGAGGTAGCTGTATTAGTATCTGTTGATGATGGGGTGGCAGAGAAACCCATAATTGGATACAGTGTCATCGAGTATCTTCTGAACAGTGGTGTAGTGACCTACCAGTGTAACGACCAAAGCCATGAGTACCGCACTTTCCTCTGACTGTAAAAAAACAGAGGTGCTGCTGAAATTAGTGAAGAGCCAAGACGACGGGTGCAGCGATGGAATAGCGAAAGCCGAAAGTTCAGTATCAAGAATTCCAGCAAAACAGGCTAGGACTGTGAAATGTTCAAATCAAATCAAATCACATTTATTGTCACACAGCCATATACACAAGTGCAATGGTGTGAGAAATTCTTGGGTGCAGTTCCGATCAATATAGCAGTCGTGACAGTGATGAGACATATACCAATTACAATAACATCAAATTAACACAACACAATTTAAAGTCTAATATACACATAATTACACACAACAGTATACAAATAATAACATACACTGTACAGTATACAATACGCACAATATAGATACACATTATTCAATAAAAATAAAAAAGTATAGGGTTATATATAGAATGTACAGTAGCCTGTATTGTACTGTATTGACATTCAGGCTGTCAGCTGATAGTAAGTTGTTAAGAGAGAATATATATAATAATAATATAATTTATGACAGTCCGGTGTGAGATATAAGAGTAAGAGTAATAAAGTGCAGTGCTGATGTATTTTGATCATGGGAGATCAAGAGTTCAAAAGTCTGATTGCTTGGGGGAAGAAGCTATCGTGGAGTCGGCTGGTGCGGGTCCTGATGCTGCGATATCGCCTGCCTAATGGTAGCAGTGAGAACAGCCCATGGCTCGGGTGGCTGGAGTCTCTAATGATCCTCTGAGCTTTTTTCACACACCGCCTTGTATATATTTCCTGGAGGGAGGGAAGCTCACCTCCGATGATGTGTCTGGCAGTTCGCACCACCCTTTGCAGTGCTTTGCGGTTGTGGGCTGTGCTATTGCTGTACCAGGTGGAGATGCAGCCAGTCAGGATGCTCTCTACAGTGGAGGTGTAGAACCGTGTGAGGATGTGGCGGTTCATTCCAAACTTCCTCAGCCATCTCAGGAAGAAGAGGCGCTAATGAGCCTTCTTCACAACGACTTCAATGTGGATGGACCATGTGAGTTCCTCAGTGATGTGGACACCCAGGAACTTGAAGCTGCTGACTCTCTCCACTGGTGCTCCATTGAGGGTGATGGGACTGTGTTCTCTGTCTTTTCTTCTGAAGTCCACCACAAGCTCCTTTGTCTTACTGTCTTTGAGGGAGAGGTTGTGC
This sequence comes from Myxocyprinus asiaticus, assembly GCF_019703515.2. Taxonomy (NCBI): domain Eukaryota; kingdom Metazoa; phylum Chordata; class Actinopteri; order Cypriniformes; family Catostomidae; genus Myxocyprinus; species Myxocyprinus asiaticus. The sequence continues at coordinate 33,815,444 of NC_059373.1, forward strand.
TCCTGACACCAGTGTGTCAGAGTGTGCACCTCCTCTCTGTAGGCTGTTACATCATTGTCAGTGATCAGACCTACCACCGTCGTGTCATCAGCAAACTTAAAACGGGCCCTTTACTATCTGACCAAGATGCTCTTTTTGTGCCAGATGAGTGTGTGAAGTGGCCAGACGGATTGATGATGGAGGAAAACATTGTCCGCCTCCAGAGAGGGATCTGTTCACATATCGGCATTCCAGTGATCAATGATACTGTTCATGACATCGACCTGCCTCCACGTGCAGTTCTGGGCCATATACAGTGAGTAAAAGCCATCTACCCTGCTGAGATGAGACCAGTGACAGCCCAGCTGTGTTACAATAGGAACTTCCCAGGAGTCATAAGCTGCATAGACGGAACCCATATCCCCATAAAACGTCCTTCTACTCCAGATGCTGAGGAATACAGGAACCGCAAGAACTGGTTTTCCATAAATGTCCAAGGTGTATGTAATCTCCAGTTACAGTTTTAAAACATTGTTGAACATTGGAAATGATTCCTGGATTTTCCTTTACTCATCTCTGTATACTCAATTTGAAAGAGATCATAATGGAATATTGCTTGGTGACTGTGGATATGCTCAGAAGAATTTTTTGTTTACACCATACTTGCACTCAACAACAGCTGAGCAATGGCGCTAAAAGCCGTGCTTGGAAGAGTCGTTTTCAGTGCCTTTGGAAAACACTTCAGTTCAAACCAAGAAGATGCTGCACTGTCATCATTGCAACAGCTGTTCTTCACAACTATATGAAACAGCATGGATGCCCAGATCCTCCAATAGAAGAGGATGACAGTCTAGATGTACCACCATTAACAACAGACCACAGAGAAGGACTTGCATACAGAGATGCTTTTGCATTGTGCACTTTAAGTAGATATATTTACATTATTTACCTTTTCATCCTTCTGCTCAGATCAGATATATTTTCACATGCAATGAGCTAATAAAATATATTTTAAAAGTTAAAGTTTATATTTTGTCTGGTATCTTACAGAAACAGCCATAACATCCAACAATATTTCACAGATTCATGTCATGATGTGACATTTGAGACAGTTGCATCTCTCTCTCCTTCATCTTCATTTCCAGTTCTACTTGCAGTATCTTCAATTTAATTTCATGCTCCTCCTGAAGATACTTTAACATATGTTCATGAAATTCTGTGGCAGCGGGGGGCGTGGTCAAGCATCTCTCCGGAAAGAGAGAAAGTGGTAAGGGCGCTTACACCTGAGGTAAATTATGTCTAACACCTGTCTCTAATTTCAGTGAGCACGGGGAGAGCAGCATAAAAGAGCCACACCGCCAGTAGACGCGGTGAGAGAGAGACTGGTGCAAGAAAGGCCACGATGTGTCATTCTGTTATATGACTAGTGTATTGAACTGGAAGTGTTTAAGTAAATGTTTGCCTGTAAAATTGACGAGTGTGAACTGTAAGAGTCAGAGTGCAAGATTAAAACTCCTACCTGAACCAGGAAATCTGCTTCTCGCCTCCTCCTTTTCACTAAGTAGTGTTACACTGGTGCCGAAACCCGGGAAAAGGTTTGAAGATGGACGGAAGTTGCCCCGTAGAGTCCTCCCAGTTGGCTGAGATCCTCCAAGCCCTCACTGGCTTACATCGGAACCACCAGCAAACCCTGCTTGAGCTCCGGCAAGATCAAGACCGCCGGTTTTTGGAGCTCATGCATGCTCAAGCAGAGGACCGACAGGCAATCCGGAGCCTCCTCAGCCAGGAGGCATCCCCAGCCGCGATCCCGGACACCCACACGCTGTTACCTCCACCTGCATTACAGAAGATGGGGACAGCGGACGACCCAGAGGCGTTCCTGGACCTGTTTGAACGCACCGCTGAGATCTGGGGCTGGCCGCTTGGCGGGTCTTCCCGCCCCTGAGCGCCCAGATTTGGCACAAATCCACCCCCGATGTGACAGTTTCCACAGGTCACAAGGACAGGCCTCTTCCTCCCCCACCCCAGGCTGTTCCGGGGTTGGTCACAAGGAGACAGATAAGTACTTCGATGTCCCTGAACTCAGCATGGCCACGACATGGTGTGGCACCTCGAGCTCCACCCGCCGTGAGGCCCCACCTGCCGGTACGTCTGACGAGATTGTCCCTTTGGTCCCCCTCGCGCAGAGCTTGGATGCGTGGTTTGCTCTTTCCAATCCGTCACGATGGCTGGTCCAGACCGTCTGACTCGGCTACGTGATTCAGTTCGCCAGGCATCCGCCCAGGTTCAGTGGTATCCACTTCACCTTGGTGAAGGATAAAAACGCTGCTACCTTGCGCATGGAGATCACCACCCTCCTACGGAAGGGTGTGATAGAACCTGTCCCTCCGGCCAGAATGAAGAAGGGGTTTTACAGCCCCTACTTCATCGTACCAGAAAAAGGTGGTGGGTTGCAGCCAATCTTGGACCTGCGAGTACGGAACCGGGCTTTACACAGACTCCCGTTCAAGATGCTGACGCAAAAACTCATTCTGGGGAGCATCCGGCATCAAGATTGGTTTGCGGCAGTAGACCTGAAGGATGCGTACATCCACGTCTCGATTCTACCTCGACACAGACCCTTCCTACGGTTTTAATTCGAGGGTCAGGCATATCAGTACAAGGTCCTCCCTTTCGGCCTGTCCTTGTCCCCTCACGTCTTCATGAAGGTCGCAGAGGTAGCCCTTGCCCCGTTAAGGGAAGTAGGCATTCGGATTCTCAACTATCTTGACGATTGGTTAATCCTAGCTCACTCTCGGGACATGTTATGAGCACACAGGGACTTGGTGCTCTCACACCTCAGCCGATTAGGGCTTCGGGTCAACTGGGAAAAGAGCAAGCTCCTCCCAGTTCAGAGCATCTGAAGGCGTTCAAACAGAAAACAGCGGTTCCACTGAAACTCTTTCAGAGGCTCCTGGGGCATATGGCATCCTCAGTGGTGGCCACCCTGCTCGGGTTGATGCATATGGGACCGCTTCAGCACTGGCTTCAAACTCGAGTCCCGAGATGGGCATGGCACCACGGGACACAACACGTGGTCATCACGCCGGATTGTCACCGTCTTTTCAGCCCTTGGACCGACCTCTCGTTTCTACGGGCAGGTGTTCCCCTAGAGCAGGTCTCCAGGCACGTCGTGTTCATGACAGGCGCCTCCAAAACGGGCTGGGGTGCTGTTTGCAATGGGCACACAGCCGCCGGCTTATGGATGGGCCCGCGACTGCATTGGCACATCAACTGCCTCGAGTTGTTGGCAATTCTGCTTGCCCTGCGGAGGTTCCGGCCATTGATCCAGGGCAAGCACGTGTTAGTTTGGACAGACAACATGGCAACGGTAGCATATGTCAACCACCAAGGCGGTCTGTGCTCTCGTTGTATGTCACAACTCGCCCGCCGTCTCCTACTCTGGAGTCAGCAGCACTTCTAGTCGCTGCAAGCCACTCACATCCCGGGTGACCTCAACACTACAGCGGATGTGCTGTCATGGCAGGTTACCCTCAGGGGAGAGTGGAGACTCCACCCTCAGGTGGTCCAGCTGATTTGGAGTCGATTCGAACAGGCACAGGTAGACCTGTTCGCCTCCCAAGAATCCTCCCACTGCCCGCTCTGGTATGCCCTGACCGAGGCACCCCTCGGCATAGACGCACTGGCACACAGCTGGCCTCCTGGCCTACACAAATATGCATTTCCCCCAGTGAGCCTACTTGCACAGGACTAACTTTACACTATGTTTTTATTTTAATATTAATGACAGTTAAAGTTTTTCTGTATCATTCATGTGTAAATTATTGTCCGACCACTCCTGAAGCAGCACGTAAACGGCGTTGTCACGTGTCACCTTTTAGTTTTCACAGCACTTTTTAGTATGCACCAATCACAGTCGCTTAGGATTACTGCATAAATATTTTTTCAAACTAATTTTCTGGAGGATACACAGGCGAATTTCCATTTGTATCTGAGGTACAATCCTCGAATTTAATCGATTCAAACACTTTTTTGTTTACACATTTTTCCTGTGTAAGCATCCTGAATTTCGCATGCAGACCAGTTAATTGAGGATTCTGCTTTTACGGCCTTTTGAGAAAGTCACATTTGAAAGACTGCCCAGTAAGAGTTGGATTAGAGGTGCAAGACATTAAGATGCTTGTATAACTGTGCAGAGAACTGATTGCCATCCCAAATTAAGAATATCAGTGGTCAGTAGGGGTGTAGGATATATATAAAAATTAGCGATATTTGTACAGTTTATAAAGATGCAGAGAGCAGGTAAAACTGGGTACACTTCTGGTTTGCGTGTGCTCCTATTAGATTGCCCTCCAGCTTGTTAGCGATTTCTCATATTGCGTGACCATCAAATCTATACTCCAACAACAACTGCAAACTTTTTTAATAGCTTAAATGGTCTAAACTGGGTTCTCCCTTTCATGAAAAATACACCTTGCACCTTATACTCTTCAATTGGTTGTATAAACGTAGCTATTTCTTCATTTTTATAAACCTTGAAACTCAACCTATACTTAAGGTGAAGTTTTCCTAACCTTAAGAAATACCCAAACACCCTTGCAACCACATAGCAATGCCCTAACAACTATCCACAACAAGCCTGGCTCTACAAGGGTGCCAGAGTGTGCCTGGCCCACCCAATCATGAGCTTCTCCCCACCTTGACAACCACACCCACCCCTCTAGCTGTTCCCCGAAACATCTGAGAGCTGGAGCCGGGCCTGATCCACAACACCCTAGCATGGTGGTGACGAGTTTTGCAAGCAAATGCACCACTAAGAAAATAACTAGTTCAGTAATGTAGTATAATAAAAATGTAATAATAATCTATGTATGGCTGGCAAGAAATGGATATGCTGTCATAGCACAACCCCAATGTTGGAGAGACAAGTTCCAGAAATTCAGACCGCAAGTAGACCTAACGGGTTATGCAGCACTAAATGACATTGCACACTTGAATATGAACATTGAGACTTACAGAATTATTTCTCATTACGAACATAAGGTTTTTACTGGCTGTTATTATCTGCACAAACGACCACTCTAAATCTCCCTAAAAGTAATTTGGAAAGTGTGAACTGTAATGAATAGAAGGAAGAAATCCAATTACAAGGACTTCAGTGCAATACATATCAGGGTATAAAGAAAGACGGTTCTGTTACAGACCGTCTGAAGATAATTTAAGGATGGCAGTTCTCCTAAATGGTTTCCCTAACATGTCCTATTATTTCCTGTCCTTGCGTTTTTTAAATGTATTGTTAGTATTTTATGATTTCATTAAATAATTAAATGCTAAAAGTAACTAAATTACATGCCAGTATCATCCAAGGTCATTGCACAAACAGTGTGGGACACATTATAATTATGTTTAATACTTAGGATTAGGGGCATGTTGAAATCTCTACCTCTAAGAATGATACTTGCCTTAGCAACACTATTTAGATTTTTTGAATATTTTAGAGACATCATGCTACCAGTAAGTAGTCATGTAGCATGGATAATATAAAGTATATCATCTCACTGTCACAATAAAATGCAGTACGTTTTATAAAATCTAGCTCCCGCAACTACAATGCATTTTTATTGCTTAGAAGATGAAGCATCCAAATTTACTTACCAACTCATTGAAACTCTGTGATGATCGAAGGTGGCATATTGCATCCTTGAAAGGCAGAAATCCATGTTTCTTCAAGAGGACTGTGGAATGAACAGATGGCTTGCAAGAGATATAGCAACAACTTTCTATGAGTATGTGTGTGTGTGTGTATGTGTGTGCTACACATTTCATGACATGAACACCTTCAGGGGAATGTTTGACACAGGTCTGAACTGAATCTACCGCCTGCTGCTGTGGACAAGTGCATGTTTGCTTTATTTATGCTCGACTGCTGTCATTTGCCAGATGGGTTGCAAAATAAACTGACTGTTAAAAAAGAACACACCTGCCAGTACAAGAATACTCAGTATTCATGAAACAGTGGAAGAATAATACTTGGATGATATATGTCAGCATGACAACAATGTCAACATGGTGGATGTATTATGTGTGGGAATTACATTACATACATACCTACATACCCAAAGAACATACAGTACTTCATCAATGCTTGTGCAGTAAGTTCTTCATTGAATTCAGTACATGCTATGAAATTATGAGCATTCGGATGGACAACGTTTCTGACTGCACATTCGTATCCTTATACCCAAGGGCATAAATTTGGCTTGAACATTGGGACTTGCTTGTTTTGATTATGGCCCACCTGTCCTTTCTTCTTTTTCACAGTTGATTGTTTTAGTCCCTGTTACCCATTACTCTTTTATATGCCAGTTTCTCCTTTGGCTGGTACTCTAAACCCCAATACAACACTTGCTTGCCTCTGATTCTGAGGAGAAGCCAAAGGGAGCTATGATTCAAATTTTGAAAGTTTTCCCGAGTATACCGTCACCTAGCAACTGCCTCCCTCCTTCATAGTCATGTAGCCTGTATCAGAATTCCAGAGTAGTAAACTCCAGGCCTGGACACTTGTGAAGTCAGTTGGGATGCTCTTCCACTCATGCCTCAGAGCCTTCGTTTTCACTGTTTTTCAGTTTCTTTTGTTCCCTTCTTTCACTTCAATATGTGCTTTGTAAGTATGAGATTCGGTTTATGATTGTACATGATGCCATTCCAAGATATGCTGCAAACAGACCCCACTAGAGGTCTCCATGTTCTGGGCAGCAAATATTACACAAATATTACACAAAGAGCACATATTATTACACAACTATTACAAATGCATTAGTATTACACAGATATTGCCAAAAAGCATGCATTATTATTACCAGGTTCGGACAATGCCAAATGGTTCAAGGAATGAAAACGAACTAAATTTTTTGCAAAATGTAACCGAAAACAGGAACAAAGTGATTTTCAATTGTTCCGGAGTGAAAACTTTATTTTTAAATGCTGGTAACCAGTTATAACCAGTTAATTTCGTTCCAACCATTTTTTCATGAAACCAAAGGACAAAGTGTTTATCAGAGTACATTTTTCTTCAACTACACCACTTCATGTTGACCAAAAAAATGAAACATGTGCTTTGATCCTGAAGGAAACTGCTGCATCACACGTTTCTTTGTCTAACTGCCCAATGTGGATGTCCCATTCTGTGAATGAAGACCTTTTTAACAACTGTGTATAATTACTACATATACATGCACAGTTAATCCAGATACAAGGAAAACATTATTAGAGGTAAAAAGTACATTCCTCAGTGGTTCCCAAGTCTTCACTGAATTATTGTTAGATATGATGCATTAATACAGATTTGATGCTGCCAGGTTTTGACTGAGAAGCAGATGTGTAATTAAAATTTTACTTACTGTAGCTGTTAATTAACTGTATGCTTGTTATGATTTGTATGCTGATAAATCCATCACAGAGGAAAAAAAAAAATATTGCTAATTTTTGCTTATTTTTGTGAGAAAAGTGGCTTATTTTAGGTTATTCTGGGCTTTCCAGACCAGGTTGCTTTTTTCTTTTGCGAGATCTGGCAACACGACAATTGGCATTTCACCCACCCCTTAGCGCAGAGTCATTTTAAAAAGAACATTATTAACTGTTCTTTTATTTAGTTCTAACCGGTAACCTTTTGGAAAGGAGACTTCTGAACTGGAACGGAAAAATATTGTTTATTTATTGTTTAATATTACCAAAAAGCATGCTTTATTATTACACAAATATTACACAAAGGACACAAAGTTGACTAAAAGGTTTCACCCAGTAGCACACTATGACAAGGTCAAAAGAAATTCCAGAAATGATGAGGAAAAAGTGATTGAAATACATCAGTCTGAGAAGGGTTAAAAAGCTATTTCAAAGGCTCTGGGAACTCCAAAGAACCACAGTGACAGCCATTATCTCCAAATGGAGAAAACTTGGCACAGTAGTGAACATTTCCAGAAGTGACCAACCTTCCAGAATTCCTCCAAGAGTACAACAACAACTCATCCAGAAAGTCACAAAAAATAGGAGAATGTTCTGTGGACTGATGAGTCGAAAGGGGAACTGTTTGGAAGACAGGGGTCCTGTTACATCTGGTGTAAATCAAACACAGAATTCCACAAAAAGAATATCATGCCTATGGTCAAGCATGGTGGTGGTAGTGTGATGGTGTGGTGATGCTTTGCTGCTTCAGGGCCAGGGCGACTCGCAATAATTGAGGGAAACATGAATCCTGTTCTCTACCAGAAAATCCTAAAGGAGAACTTCCGGTAATGAGTCGGTGAGTTCAAGATTATGCAGCAAGATATGAGACAAAGGCAGGCCTACATACAGTCATAAAGCCTGACTGAGGCCTACGTACAGCCTGATAACAACCATGCCAAAATCAAACAAAGGGAGTCCAAAACAGACTACAGATCCCATGAAGCCTTGCTCACTTTACACCTATGTGTGAAATTCTGAAGGATCAAACTCTCAACTCCTATTGGATGAGGCGCACGACAGAACGCGTCCCTCAGCCATGACGTCATTGGGAGTATAAAGACCTCTGAGATCTTTCTGCCCGTTGCTTCCAGCAACAGTATGTGCCATGTCTAGTTGCAGCCCTCCAGGTATAGCCTCGTTGCCCAAGGAAGTAATGTACGTACTTGAAACTTTGGCCATACAATCTCCCTCTCGCTGGATAAGTTGAGATTTCTCCGTGTTCCACCGAGCACACTAACGGATCCAAAGGAGACCGCCGAGCAGTCCGCTTCTTCACCCATTTGCCTGCAGAAGTGAAGAAAGAAGATTTTTCTGCCCTCTTTCTCCGCCAGCCCACTGAGAATCAGCCACCGTACCGCCCGCCAACAGAGCGAGGAAACGGCCTCCCATCATCACCCGAGCTTCGAGGAACCGAGTCGGTGTCAAACGATGGACGAACACACATTCTACCCACGTCCACATGCAATTCAGGTAAGAGGTTTACTTCTGGGTAGAGATAGATTGTTATTATAGTGTGTTATTCTTGTATAAAAACTCACCTGTCCCGACCCCAGCGGCTTCTAACGTGAACCACTCTAAGAGCTCTGTTTTCATATACCCAGAACATCATGTCACCCCTCAAACGTTGTTTTTACAGAGTTTCCTACCGGGGCAGGGGCCCCCCCGACATCTGGGGCCCCACGCAATTGCGTGGTTTGCGTGGTGGTTAAAACCGCTACTGTGCACACCTACTAAACAAAGAACATGCATTTGCATTATTAAACAAATATTACATAGAGCATGCGCTATTACACAAATATTACATAAAGAGTATGCATTATTACACACCCAATAAACAAAGATCATACAATATGAATATTACACACACATATTACACAAAAAGTGTATGCATTATTACATAGATATTACACAGAACGTGCTTTATTGCGCACATCTTACAAGAGCATGCACTATTACATGAATACCATTACACACATATTAAAAAAAGATAATGCATTTATTACACACTTACTAAACAAAGAGCATGCATTATTACATACATGTTAAGAAACATTTGTTATTACATGCCTATTAAACAAAGAACATGCAGTACCACAAACATATTAAAAAGAGAGCTTGCATTATTACTAAGTTATTGCACAAAAAGCATGCAGATTACTTAGATATTTCACAAAAACATGCATTATTACACAGATATTACACAGAGCCTGTATACACACGTATTAAACAAAGATAATGTAATGATTACACATAAAATTAACTAGGATATTATGGAAATTATATATAGACAATGAGGAAAAAATCATGCATTATTACGCAAATATTAAACCATGGGCATGCAGTATTGTACAAATATTAAACAAAAACATGAATAATAAGGCTATTACCACAGAAAATATAACAGAAAAGCATGCATTAAATTTTAAACAAAGCAAATAAAGACAACACAAAACATACAATTCATACAATCAAATCAAGATTCACTGACAGCTTTTGGCAAAAGTTCATGTTCTGTTACGCTGCATATGGAATTATTTAGTGCTGCATAGATTATAATGATACATTTACATTTCCCCTTAAAACCCTGTTTGAACTTCATGTATAAGCCAAAATTAGATTTTAATGCTAATTGATGTGTGTAGTCCCTTACAGCTAATACATTTTTATATCAAACATACCCATGGTATCTGCTGTGAAATTTAACCTTTGAATTACACAGTCAAATAACAAGTGCACAGCTTTGCTCTTTCTTAATCTTATGAGGGAATGTAGAAGAGATGCACTTTGTTCCAGTGACTGTCAACTCTCTGTTATAAAGTGTGCTATATTGTTAACATTAGCCCTTTTGATGTATAGTACTGAATGAATTCAGGTCACAGCCTGAGTGAATGGACAAACTGTAATGAAAGCTTGCTCAAATAACTGTGATATGCACACATGGAGTTCATTCCAACACACATATAGGTATCATGTAAATGGATTGAGGGGAGTGAGTGAATGAGTCAATTACCCTGTTGGAAAACTGTGTATGTTTGGGCTGAGAGCACTAAGGGTTCTTTCCCTTGGTGAAATTTTCCAAGGCAAACAGTGTTATGCCTCATTAGACACAGAATGTACACTTATCAGCTCTCATTTTAATGAAAAAAGGAGAAAAAAGGGGGTGTTGTTAAGGCTCCATCTCCAGAGAGACAGCGAGGTTGATCATACATCTGTGCTTCCATGGAACTGACTGCAAAATAGAAACAACAAAAACAAGATATTTATGTGAGGGATGGATATGCGCTGTGGATCTTGAACAGACAATCGTTAACCAGTCATAGCACCTGACTGAAATTAACACAGCAGTTTGTGCATTTCAGAGAGCAACACTTGCCAGGTATTGTTTTGCCACATTTGCAATCAGGAAAACAAGTTTGATAATACACTATTTGTATCATTACACAATTCCTGTGTTCAAAATCAGTGATTCCCAAATGGTTTTGCTGGAGGTCCCAGTTATTACATTGGACATCAAGCGACAACAATCAGAATCAGATTTATTGCCAAGTATGCTTACACATACAAGGAATTTGTCTTGGTGACAGGAGCTTCCAGTGCACAACAATATAATGCAGCAACAAGACAGAGATAATAATAAAAAATAATATAAATTAAATAAATAAAAATAGAATAAAAATAAAAATTTAATAGAAAATAAAGTATATACAGAATACAGAATAATATATATATATATATATATATATATATATATATATATATATATATATATATATATATATATATATACGTAGTGCAAATACAAATCTGTTATATACAGTGCATTGTTATGTAATGGCAGAAGAGGTAGGATGTGTTGGATAAATATAAAAAGACTAAACTGTGTATTGCACATAATTATTGCTCAGTTGGGTAGTTCTAACTGTTCATGAGATGGATAGCCTGAGGGAAAGATCTGTTCCTGTGCCTGATGGTTCTGGTGCTCAGAGCTCTGTACCGTCGGCCAGAAGGCAACAGTTCAAAAAGGTAGTTGGCAGGGTGATGGGGTCCAGAGTGATTTTTCCAGCCTTTATCCTCACTCTGGAAGTGTACAGTTCTTGAAGAAGGGCAGGGGGCAACCAATAATCCTCTCAGCAGTTCGAACTGTCCTCTGTAGCCTTCTGATATTCGATTTTGTAGCTGAACCAAACCAGACAGTTATTGAAGTGCAGAGGACAGACTGAATGACCGCTGAGTAAAACTGTATCAGCAGCGCCTATGGCATGTTGAACTTCCTCAACTGGCAAAGGAAGTACAACCTCTGCTGGGCCTTTTTCACAATGGAGTCAATGAGGGTCTCCCACTTCAGGTCCTGTGAGATGGTAGTGCCCAGGAACCTGAATGACTCCACTGCTGCTACAGTGCTGTTTAGAATGGTGAGGGGGTCAGTGTTGGGGTGTTCCTCCTAAAGTCCACAATCATCTACACCGTTTTGAGCATGTTCAGCTCCAGGTTGTTTTGACTACACCAGTGAGCCAGCTGTTCAACCTCCCTTGTGTATACAGACTCATCGTCATCTTGGATGAGGCCGATGACAGTAGTGTCATCTGCAAACTTTAGGAGCTTGACAGAGGGGTCCTTGGCAATGCAGTCATTTGTGTACAGGGAGAAGAGTAGTGGGGAGAGCACACATCCCTGGGGGGCACCTGTGCTGATTGTACAAGTGCTGGAAGTGAGTTTTCCCTGTCTCACTAGCTGCTGCATGTCCGTCAGAAAGCTGGTGATCCACTGACAGATAGATATGGGAACAGAGAGTTGGTGTAGTTTAGTCTGGAGAATAGCTGGGATGATGGTGTTGAAAGCCGAACTGAAGTCCACAAAAAGGATCCTTGCATATGTCCCTGGTCTGTCCAGATGTTGCAGGATATGATGCAATCCCATGTTGATTGCATCATCCACAGACCTGTTTGCTCGATAAGCAAATTGAAGGGGATCTAGAAAGGGTCCAGTGATGTCCTCCAGGTGGGCCAACACAAGTCTCTCAAATGATTTCATGACCACAGATGTCAGGGCGACGGGTCTGTAGTCATTTAGTCATTAAGGACTTTACACTGCTCCAGTGATCTACTGAAAATCAGTGTGAAGATGGGGGCCAGCTGGTTGGCACAGGATTTTAGACAAGTGGGTAAAGTGGGCCCTGTGCTTTCTTTGCCTTGTCTTTCCCTGTTCTTCACAGATCTTAAGTGCAGGTTGAGTAGCAGGAGGGGGGAGGAGGGGGGTTGCAGGAGGTGTTGATGTTGGTGTGAAGGTCAGAGCAGGTGTTGGGTGTGAGATTGGGCCTTTCAAATCTACAGTAGAACACATTCAAGTTGTCAGCCAGGTGTTGGTTCCCTACAGTGTTGGGGGCAGGAGTCCTGTAGTTAGTAAATTGTTTCAGGCCACTCCACACTGATGCAGGGTTGTTAGTTTATTTTAGCCACTCTGATTTCCTTATTCAGTGTGTTCCTGGCCTGATTGTACAATACTTTATCCTCACCTCTGTAAGCATCCTCTTTGGTCTGATGAAGCTGCCTGAGTTCTGCTGTAAACCACGGTTTGTAGTTGTTGTATGTTAAATAAGTCCTAGTAGGAATGCACATATCCTCACAGAAACTGATATATAATGTAACAGTATCTGTGAGCTCATCCAGATTGGTGTCTGTAGCCTCAAAAACACTCCAACCAGTGCAGTCAATGCAGGCTTGTAGTTCCAGTTCTGCTTCATTGATCAATAGCTTTACAGTATTTACTACAGGTTTAGCAGATTTTAGTATCTGCCTGTAGGTTGGAAGAAGATGAACCAGAGAGTGATCAGAAGTCCCAAAGCGCTCTAGGGACAGAGCGATATGCATCCTTTAATGTTATATAGCAGTGATCCAGTATATTTCTGTCTCTGGTTGGGCATGTAATGTGCTGTTTGTATTTGGGCAGTTCACATGTGAGGTTTGCTTTGTTAAAATCCCCAAGAATAATAATAACTGAGTCCGGGTATTGTTGTTCCGTGTCTGTAATTTGATCAGCCAGCTGTTGCAGCACTGCGTTCACACACGCGTGTGACGGGATATAAACACTCACCAGAATAAACAAAGAAAACTCCCGCGGCAAGTAGAAAGGCTTACAGTTAATAAAGAGCACTTCCAAATTAGGACAGCACATCTTCTTTAACACTGTAATATCTGTACACCAACTTTCACTGATGTAAAAGCATGTTCCACCGCCTCTTGTTTTCCCTGTTAAATCCATGATGCGATCCACTCTGAACAGCTGAAAGCCCGGCAGATGTAACACGCTGTCCGGAATGGCTTCACTCAGCCAGGTTTCTGTGAAGCAAAAGACAGCAGAGGTGGAAAAGTCCTTGTTTGTACAGGTGAGATGTATTTCGTCCGATTTGTTAGGAAGAGAGTGGAGATTCGCTAGATGAATACTTGGCAGGGCTGTTCGAAAGCCGCGCCGACGGAGACTGACCAGCGCGCCAGCTTGTCTCCCTCGCCTGCATCTCTTGAACAGCACAGCTGCGCCTCCGACTAAAATGTCCAGCAAATCATCCAAATAGTCAAAAACCGGGAAAAGATTGTCTGGTATGTACCGCTGAATGTTCAGCAGTTCTTCCCTGGTGAAACTGATTAGAAAAAGATTACTAAACACAGGACAAACAAACAAAAACAATAAAAGAATTGGAGCGCTGCCATCTGCGGCGCCATCTTGCTTCGTTTAACAACCATGTTTACTTTATGCAGTCTGTGTCATATTTTACCTTGCAGTCTTAATTTTCTGGATGAGGGCATGACATGCTACCTGGACATTTTGGCATCTACCTTATTTGAATAATTTGGCTACTCAGTGACACTAAGATTAACAGCAAAATAAAAAATTTGATTGCTCGCACAGCCTTTGACATCCATGATAAGCTAGTTATTATTATTTTATTTGAATTTTTTTGCTTTTATAACTATGCACATTTTTTATGGTTAGTTGCATTTTTTTTTTTACATTTAGCATCGCTTTTCCCTGCTGTTCGCCACCCTAGCAGAACAGACATGCAACCTATTTTTAGGTTGTGATCCACCAGTTGAGAACCACTGTGCTAAATTACATTATAATCATTATGGCATGTAATTGTAATTTTTCATGTTAACATACCTTTAACAAACCTCTTCCAAGATGATATAAATACAGTATACTGCCCAGATGCATCTGAGATGAGCAGTAGTTATAATTCTATTGATGCAAGCATTGCAGTCTGTAGGCTGTACCTAAAGGTGATTGAGAATCATCGCTACTGAGGTCACTATTGACATTATAGTGATTGAGAGCCATTGGTTTTGCCTGGAGTGCAGGATTTTTGCAGACGTGACCATTTTCCATGGCTGCAGGGATTACTTTGAGTGATTCGGTGTTTTTTTTACTATGCTTCTGACAAATGATGCTTCCTTACTTAAATCCTCTCTTAAGAGATTTAGGGACTTTATGAGAATGTATTTTTAAGTCTAAGTGCTTCTGGGTGTGTCCTTGTTATGATGTAAATACATAATTATAGTTCCCCCAAATATTGGGGGAAATTTTGTCATCATTAACCTCATGTCATTCCAAATCTGTATAACGTTACAATAACAGTGGAAAGGGAAAACCCCCAAAAGTGTCATAAAAGTGCATCATATTCTAAGTCTCCTGAAAGCATACTGTTAATAAGTTTTACCCTAATATCTAAATGCTGTAAAATAGCACCAATTCAAGAAACATTAAACGTTTCTCAAAGTCTAAGTGGGAGTTTGACATATTGAAAGAACTAGTGCACACATAGGTTGCATGTTCATTGCAATGGGTATTAAATCTATTAAACTCTCATCCTCCACAATATTAATAAGCTGGTAGACTGTGGTTATCTGCTTTCCTGCAGCAACCGTGAAGCTGCGTTCATGATTCACATCAGAGCGTTTTGGTGATAGTTAAAACTTGAAGTGCTTCTGTGGTAATTAAAACGCACCTTACATAGGTCCCATCTAGGCTTTTTTGTACATCAAATAGCATTAAGAGTTCCTTTCTCCATCTCCATCATTTCATGGAAGCACTGTTGTGTGTTTTTGTCCATCAGTGTAATGCCTCCAGGCGGACACATTACAAAGGTTCCACCCTCCCAAGAAGTGTTGGCTAATGCTGTATTAATGGTTAATGTGTTAATCGCGATTAAGAAAAATGTACGTGTTAAACTTTTTTAATTAATCGAATGCGTTAACATGTTAACGTGTTAACGCCAACAGCACTAATTCTTAGGTAAACTGTGGTTCTAACAAACATACATTTGCTTATGTTTGCATGGACACCAAAACGTAAAATATTTACATATTGACAGCATCTAAAACGTAATCACTTTATGTGTTAACAACTTATGTGCGACATACAAATGTTTACATATCCTTACTGAAACCATGAATATGGGATTCATGGAATTAATCAGTTCATTTTATTGCAATTTTAATAAATGAGATTAATTAAAAGTTCAATGCCATTATATTTATTTAATGCATGGACGTAATTTGACATACATTTTATTTGTGCGCTATAATCCAAGTCTTTAGATAGCTCTGTGTGAGGAATATACCTAAATTCAAACGTTTTATTCAGCGAACTTCCCTTGCATCCGAAAACGCTATACGCTATACACTTGTCATTGCACAGTTTACACATACCTTTGATGAGGTAGCTTTCTTCAGTTCCGGATACTTCTGGAACACTGTATTGTTTTAACTGAGTGTTCTTGTGTATGGGACTCTCTTTTTTATGTGTCTACTAAATCGTTACAATGTTACACAAGCACAAAACGCCCTGTGTTTTCTACCTTTTTTAAAACGGCGTATTGCATTCAACATTGTGTGACTTGAAGAGTTAAGTGTAAAAGTTATTTCCTCATCCCCAATAATAGGATACAAAGCAATATTATTCATTATCCTACTTTGTCTAATGCTGCTGACTTTATGACTCAATCTCGTCTTACTGTGAATTAAGTCAAATTTCCCTCTTGAAAGAAGAATAACACGAAACCCACATAGGTTTTAAAACCTGTTATTTTACGTGATAAGCTTGATAACATTGTGCAAACAGTATTTGGTCATTCTACAACTATCAAATAAGACATATGTGGTGATGGGGGCATGGCCGAGCGACGTCTGTGGAGAGAGAGGCCGAGAGAGATGAAACGGTAAGGACTGACACATGTAGGAAATCACCTCTAACAGCTGGTTGCAGTGAGAATGGAGAGGGATAAAAAGCGGCAATCCAGACTGCTGGGAGGGGAAAGAGAGACACACGAAGCTGTGTGTGTGTGTGTGTGTGTGTGTGTGCATGCTGTCATAAAAAGTTCTGAAAAAACTGTTTGGGGGTGTTATTAATTAACATTTAAAAGTTATTGGGGATTATAGTTATGTTTTAAGTTCCATCAAATGTTAATTATTTCGTTTTATGTCATGACATAGGTTTCTTTTTAGTTACCCTGGGTGAGATTAGTGTTCCTTTGAGGTAGTCTTGTTCAGCATTAGCCGTGAAGCTTTATTCAAATTATTTCATTCATTTCCTTAATTTGAGCAGAATTAAATTAAAATTTTACATTTTCAATAGCCAAATCCCCCCAACACGTCTATTTACGCAAACTTTGATTATATTCCCAATAAGGAAAAATTATGAGAAACAGAAATTATTAGTTCACCTCTGGAATCTTCTTGTCCGAGTCGTTCGTTCTTTTGTCAAGTGACAGCCGTATGTGCATAGCGTATACGCGTGACAAAAGAACGAACGACTCGGACCAGATGACTCGAAAGGTGAACTAATCATTTCTGTTTCCTGTGTGAGCAATGCATAGCGTATACGGCTGTCACGTGACAAAAGAACGAATGACTCGGACCAGAAGACTTGAGAGGTGAACTAATCATTTCTGTTTTCTGTGTGAGCAATGCATAGCGTATACGGCTGTCACGTAATAAAAGAACGAATGACTTGGACCAAAAGAGTTGAAAGGTGAACTAATCATTTCTGTTTCCTATGTGAGCAATGCATAGCATATACAGCTGTCACGTGACAAAAGAACGGACGACTCGGACCAGAAGACTCGAGAGGTGAACTAATAATTTCTGTTTCCTGTGTGAGCAATGCATAGTGTATACGGCTGTCACGTGACAAAAGAACGAATGACTCGTACCAAAAGAGTTGAAAGGTGAACTAATCATTTCTGTTTCCTGTACAGCGACTATGCAGTTTTCACATAACAAATGAACGGAGGTTGCGCAATGCACATGCACGGCCAACACAAAATCAATGAATCACTCTCTGAGACTACTCGTTCTTCTGAGTCACATAAAAGATTCATTCAAAATGAACGAATCGTTCATGAACGACCCATCACTACTGTCTTTTTTCTACTGAACACAAATGAAGAGTTTTAGAAGGCGATAGACCTCTGTCAGGTCCTTCTAATGCAAGTAAACGGGTGCCAGCACTTTGATGGTCCAAAAGTCACATTTAGGCAGCATAAAAGTAATCCACACGAGTCCAGAAGATCACTGAATGTCTTCTGAAGCAAATCGATAGGTTTATGTAAGAAACAAGTTGGTAATTACATTTTTTTTAACTTTAAATCAGCACTCTGTCCAGCGCTCTGATGTTGTTTGAAATGGCTTAACTCTCGTGTGACGTTCATTCTTCTGTTGTAAATAAGCGCCACTTCTGAATCCTCACGTGAACTCGCCGACGCGCTTCTGCTACTGGATGTGTCGACTGCTGGCAGGAAGCACTTTTTAAAAGTTAATAATTTTTTAATTATCAATGTATTTTTTACTCAAATGTATCAGTTTGCTTCAGAAGACATTCACTGATCGACTGGAGGCACATGGATTACTTTTATGCTGCCTAAATGTGACTTTTGGACCGTCAAAGTGCTGGCACCTGTTTACTTGCATTATAAGGACCTGGCAGAACTCTATATTCTTCTAAAAACCTTTATTTGTGTTCTGCTGAAGAAAGACAGTCATACACATCTGGGATGGCATCAGGGTAAATGAATAATAAGAGAATTTTCATTTTTGGTTGAACTATTCCTTTAAAGCATTTCAGAGCGTTGAATAAAATTATTAGGTTTATAATTCACCATGTTGAAGTGCTTGAATCACCACACACTGGCGACACCTGCTTGCGAACTCAACCATTTTTCACAAAAGGCAAATCGATGATGAAAACCGAACCTTCAAAAAAATACACAGGAAAATTTGCTTTTTATTTTCCATTCTTTTTTGTAGTGATGTAAAAAGATTTTGTGAAGTGTCACTGAACTGGCATACATGCATACAGTGCATTCTGAAAGTATTCAGACCCCTTTGTTTGTTTGTTTTTTCACATTTTGTTATGTTGCAGCCTCATGCTAAAATGCTTTAAATATATTTTTTTCTCATCAATCTACATTCCATACCCCATAATGACAAAGCATAACCCAGATTTTTTTATAACTTTGCAAATTTATTAAAAAGAAAAACTGAAAAATCACATTGACATACACTATATTGCCAAAAGTATTTGCTCACCCATCCAAATAATTGAATTCAGGTGTTCCAATCACTTCCATGGCCACAGGTGTATAAAATGAAGCACCTAGGCATGCAGACTGCTTCTACAAACATTTGTGAAAGAATGGGCCGCTCTCAGGAGCTCAGTGAATTCCAGCGTGGTACTGTGATAGGATGCCACCTGTGCAACAAGTCCAGTCGTGAAATTTCCTCGCTACTAAATATTCCACAGTCAACTGTCAGTGGTATTATAACAAAGTGGAAGCGATTGGGAATGACAGCAACTCAGCCACGAAGTGGTAGGCCACGTAAAATGACAGAGCGGGGTCAGCGGATGCTGAGGCGCACAGTGCGCAGAGGTCGCCAACTTTCTGCAGAGTCAATCGCTACAGACCTCCAAAGTTCATGTGGCCTTCAGATTAGCTCAAGAACAGTGCGTAGAGAGCTTCATGGAATGGGTTTCTATGGCCGAGCAGCTGCATCCAAGCCATACATCACCAAGTGCAATGCAAAGCGTCGGATGCAATGGTGTAAAGCACGCCCCCACTGGACTCTAGAGCAGTGGAGACGCGTTCTCTGGAGTAACGAATCACGCTTCTCCATCTGGCAATCTGATGGATGAGTCTGGGTTTGGCGGTTGCCAGGAGAACGGTACTTGTCTGACTGCATTGTGCCAACTGTGAAGTTTGGTGGAGGGGGGATTATTGTGTGGGGTTGTTTTTCAGGAGCTGGGCTTGGCCCCTTAGTTCCAGTGAAAGGAACTCTGAATGCTTCAGCATACCAAGAGATTTTGGACAACTCCATGCTCCCAACTTTGTGGGAACAGTTTGGGGATGGCCCCTTCCTGTTCCAACATGACTGCACACCAGTGCACAAAGCAAGGTCCATAAAGACATGGATGAGCGAGTTTGGTGTGGAAGAACTGGACTGGCCTGCACAGAGTCCTGACCTCAACCCGATAGAGCACTTTTGGGATGAATTAGAGCGAAGACTGCGAGCCAGGCCTTCTCGTCCAACATCAGTGTCTGACCTCACAAATGCACTTCTGGAAGAATGGTCAAAAATTCCCATAAACACACTCCTAAACCTTGTGGAAAGCCTTCCCAGAAGAGTTGAAGCTGTTATAGCTGCAAAGGGTGGGCCGACGTCATATTAAACCCTATGGATTAAGAATGGAATGTCACTTAAGTTCATATGCGTCTAAAGGCAGATGAGCAAATACTTTTGGCAATATAGTGTATGTATTCAGACCTTAACTCAGTATTTAGTTGAAGTACCTTTGGCAGCGACAACAAAAGTATTTTTGGGTGTGATGCGACAAGCTTTGCACACCTGGATTTTGGGGATTTTCTGCCATTTTTCTCTGCAGATTCTCTCAAGCTCTGTCAAGTTGTATGGGGACCCTCTGTGGACAGCCATTTTTAGGTCTCTCCAGAGATGTTCGATTGGGTTCAAGTCCGGGCTCTGGCTGGGCCACTCAAGGATATTCACAGAGTTGTCCCTAAGCCACTCTTGCGTTGTCTTGGCTGTGTGCTTAGGGTCATTGTCCCATTGGAAGGTGAACCATCGGCCCAGTCTGAGGTCCTGAGCACTCTGGACCAGGTTTTCATTAAGGATATCTCTGTATTTTGTTGCATTCAGCTTTCCTTCAACCCTGACCAGTCCCCCAGTCCCCCAGTCCCCCAGTCCCCCAGTCCCTGCCACTGAAAAACATCCCCACAGCATGATGTTACCACCACCATGGTATTGCGCAGGTGATGAGCGGTTCCTGGTTTCCTCCAGACATGACGCTTGGAATTGAGGCCAAACAGTTCAGTCTTCATTTCATCAGACCAGAGAATCTTGTTTCTCACAGTTTGTGAGTCCTTTATTTTTCAAATTCCCAGTGGGTTTTCGTGTGTTTTGCACTGAGGAGAGGCTTCCATCTGGCCACTCTGCCATAAAGCCCAGATCGGTGGAGTGTTACAGTGATGGTTGTCCTTTTGCAAGTTTCTCCCTTCTCCACACATGATCTCTGGAGCTCAACCAGAGTGACCATCAGGTTCTTGGTCACCTCGTTTACCAAAGCTCTCCTCCTTCAATTGTTCAGTTTGGCTGGGTGGCCAGCTCTAGGAAGAGTCCTGGTTGTTCCAAACTTCTTTCATTTTATAATTATGGAGACCACTGTGCTTTTGGGAACCATCAATACAGCCGAAACATTTTTTGTAGCCTTCCCCAGACCTGTGCCTCGAGACAATCCTGTCTCTCAGCTCTGCAGGCAGTACCTTTGACCTCATGGCTTGGTTTTTGCTCTGATATGCATTTTCAGCTGTGAGGCCTTATATAGACAGGTGTGTGCCTTTCTAAATTATGTCCAATCAATTGAATTTGCCACAGGTGGACTCCATTCAAAGTGTAGAAACATCTCAAATATGATCCAGAGAAATGGGATGCACCAAATTTATCAAAAACCTGGTTTTTGCTTTGTCAGTATGGGGTATGGAGTGTAGATTGAGGTAAAAAAAATAAAATAAAAAAATAAATAAATTTAAAGCATTTTAGCATAAGGCTGCAACATAACAAAATGTGAAAAAAGGGGTCTGAATAATTTCTGAATGCACTGCATATCCTGATTTTGTTTGGTTCTACACAGTGGTGGTGGTGTAGTGGACTAAAGCACTGAACTGGTAAGCAGAAAGTTGTTGGTTTGATCCCTATAGCCATTACTATTGTGTCCTTGAGCAAGGCACTTAACTCCAGGTTGCTCCAGGGGGATTGTCCCTGTAATAAGGGCACTGTAAGTTGCTTTGGATAAAAGTGTCTGCCAAATGCATAAATGTAAATGTAAACTGATATATGATGTCACAGTATCTGTGAGCTTGTCCAGGTCTGTGGCTGCAGCTTCAAAAACACTCCAATCCATACAATCGAAGCAGGCTTGTAGTTCCCGCTCTGCTTCATTGGTCCATCTCTTTACAGTCCTTACTACTGGCTTGGTTGATTTTAATTTCTGCCTGTAGGTTGGAAGAAGATGAACCAGAGAGTGATCAGAGAGTCCCAAAGCTGCTCTAGGGACAGAGCGATGATCCACTATGTTCCTGTCTCTGGTGGGGCATGTAATGTGCTGTTTGTATTTGGGCAGTTCACATGTGAGATTTGCTTTGTTAAAATCCCCAAAAATAATAATAACTGAGTCCAGGTATTGTTGTTCCATGTCTGTGATTTGATCAGCCAGCTGTTGCAGTGCCGCATTCAAACACACGTTTGGCGCGATATACACACTCACCAGAATAACTAGGAAAACTCCCGCGGCAAGTAGAAAGGCTTACAGTTAATAAAGAGCGCTTCCAAATAAGGACAGCACTTCCTCTTTAACGTTGTTACATCTGTACACCAACTTTCATTGATGTAAAAGCATGTTCCACCATCTCTCGTTTTCCCCGTTAACTCTGCGATGCGATCCGCTCTGAACAGCTGGAAGCCCGGCAGATGTAACGTGCTGTCCGGAATGGCTTCACTCAGCCAGGTTTCTGTGAAGCACAAGGCAGCAGAGGTTGAAAAGTCCTTGTTTGTGTGGGTGAGGAGATGTAGTTCACCCGTTTTGTTAGGAAGAAAGCAGAGATTCGCAAGATGAATGCTCGGCAGCGTTGTTCGAAAGCCCCGCCGACGGAGTGTTGGTTGATATTGTCAAAGATACAGACTTTAGCAGGTCTAAATATTCTTTCTCAGTTTTCATAAACAATAACCCTACATTGTATGTTTTTATTTTCAAAATTAATCAAAACCTATCTATTAGTTGAGGGTGTAAGGTCATATTCATTCTTCAGCCAGATCTTAAGGCATTTACGGCCAGACCTTGAAAGTGATATTTAAATACCTTGTTAGTTACAATAAAAGTGTTGGGTAAAATAAATACGGGAAAAAAAAGACCCCAGTTCAGTTTATAAAATCCCAAGTTTATTTACTTATTTAAAAAAAAAAAACACACATATAAAACATCAACTAATATGATATTAAAATGTGTTATCAATGACTTCATGCCTCATTCTATGAGTAGAATTCCCACGAGATCAGGAAAATAAACTGTTTTAACTACTCGATGATCAGTTAAAGTAATATGCTATATGTGCAGTAGATAATGTGTCATTTGTTATGTTTACCTTGCAGATTCATGTCCCTAATGTGCTAACACACTATACACAGCCATAATATGCACCAGTTACACTCTCTTATTGTAATTTATGATTACACTGATCCGACTTCAAAGATGGGTGTGTAAAAGAGTGTTAATGGGTAGAATACAGACAAAAGAATGATGATAGACATTTCTTACTTTGGGCAGATGTGTGAATGTCTTTTGGCTACAAATGGCACATGAGTGAATGGGCACTTAAGAGTATTTGAGTAGATTGGATTCTTTTTAGATTAATTTTTAAAAAAAAAATCACATGACATGTTATTAGGAAAAGTCTCTATGCAAACCATCCTACAAATTTAGGTCATATTTGCACCAGTTCGCAAATAACTGCACACCTATGTGTTCATGTTGACTGATCAATTGGGAATTAGCTGTCGGCCTCAAAGTAGGTGGAGCTCCAGGTCACACCTATTGATGATGTGGACCAATGGCAGTAAGAAGGTGTTTAGCAGCCAGTAAGAAGTTTTCCTGAAAGTTTGTGCTGGCGAGATGTTACAAACCACCGAAACAAACTCAAAAACACCTTCTTTTTTTGGCCAGATTTTGTTCTAAATACCGTCACACTCGTTCCTCCTTCGATTTCGTAGGAAGTGCGCTGGGGCCTTAACATGTATCGGCTTTTGGAGTGAGCAACTGTGGTGAACGTGCATGTGTGTGTTTAAAATGATGAGTGTTAACTACAGTAAACAGCCCATACAGTTGTGCTCAAAAGTTTTCATACCCTTGGAGAATTGGTAATATATGTACCATTTTTAAAGAAAACATGAGTGAGCAGCCAAAACACATTTCTTTTATTTCTTATGGGATTCATATTCATCTGTAGGTTATAACAGAATGGCACAATCATAAAACAAAACATGGCAACAAAGAAAAAAATGAAATTACCCCTGTTCAAAAGTCTGCATACCCTTAGTTCTTAATACTGTGTATTGCCCCCTTTAGCATCAATGACAGCGTGCAGTCTTTTGTAATAGTTGTCTGTGAGGCCTCAAGTTCTTGCAGGTGGTATAGCTGCCCATTCGTCTTGGCAAAATGCCTCCAGGTCATGCAAAGTCTTTGGTCGTCTTGCATGAACCGCGCGTTTGAGATCTCCCCAGAGTGGCTCGATGATATTAAGGTCAGGAGACTGTGATGGCCACTCCAGAACCTTCACCTTTTTCTGCTGTAACCACTGGAGGGTCAACTTGGCCTTGTGCTTAGGGTCATTGTCGTGCTGGAAAGTCCAAGAGCATCCCATGCGCAGCTTTCGTGCAGAAGAATGCAAATTGTCTGCCAATATTTTCTGATAACACGCTGCATTCGTATTGCCATCAATTTTCACAAGATTCCCGGTGCCTTTAGAGCTCACACACCCCCAAAATATCAGTGAGCCACCACCATACGTCACAGTGGGGATGGTATTCTTTTCACTATAGGCCTTGTTGACTCATTCATGACAGCATTTTCAAGGCTTTGGATATCTTTTTATATCCTTTTCCATCTTTATAAAGTTCCATTACCTTGTTACGCAGGTCTTTTGACAGTTCTTTTCTGCTCCCCATGGCTCAGTATCTAGCCTGCTCAGTGCATCCACGTGAGAGCTAACAAACTCATTGACTATTTATACACAGACACTAACTGCAATTTAAAAAGCCACAGGTGTGGGAAATTAACCTTTAATTGCCATTTAAACCTGTGTGTGTCACCTTGTGTGTCTGTAACAAGGCCAAACATTCAAGGGTATGTAAACTTTTGATCAGGGCAATTAGGGTGATTTCTGTTATCATTATGATTTAAAAAGGAGCCAAACAACTATGTGATAATAAATGGCTTCATATGATTATTATCCCTAAATAAAAGACAGTTTTTTTGCATGATCAGTCATATTTTCAAAATCAATGCCACAATTTCATAATTTCTGCCAGGGTATGCAAACTTCTGAGCACAATTGTACAGTGTAAGAAGGCGCAATGCTTTAATAAAGAGATTTTGGTTACTGGGCAGGAAAATGTCTCCCTTTCTTCTTCTGTTTTCTCCTACCCCTTCTAATTATCCTTTCCCTGCTCTGTCAGTGCAGTCCTCGCCTTTAGTCTCCTTTGAACAGTGCCCCTCCCGAGATGCTGAGTGGTATGTTCCTATCTACTACACACTGCTGCTCTGCCTCCCAGTTCGTCAGACAGCGGAGCACTCCGTGCAAGCTGTCTCCCTCCTCCACACATCACACTGAAGCATCACTGGCCGTGTGTAGGTGTGTGCAAGTGCGTATGCTTGTGTGTTACAGCAAGACTAAATGTGTGTGTGCATGTGGCTATAACCTTCCAGTGCTGTCCATCTAGATGTTCAGGATGTGTAGCAGGTGGTCTTTGCTCTGAACGGACCCCCTCTTTCACACAGAACCCCCTGCCCACTCTGGAACTCCCACTGCAAGACTCCTGGTCAGAGCCAGCAGTAGCTCCGGGATGTCTTCCCCAGGATCGGCCAGTGGCAGCAAGAGGAATTCCTGTAAGTGGTGACTCTCTCATGGTTTGTTTTATTGATGGTTGTTGAAGTGTGTTCGAGCAGCATTGACCCACAGTGCTTCTGTGCTTTTGCATGGGTTGTTTACAAATGAGTGTGCTGAAACAGAGCAGCTGTTGATCAGGATTTTAGATAGCAGTTCTGTAGCAGACTTGACTTATTTTATTCATATGTGGTTGGTGGAAATCATGGGTGATGTGCTAAAATGTCTCATTATTTCTTATGTTTTTGAATTACAAGGGCTGTCAATTTAATGCATTGTTTTAGTAGAATTGAATTGAATTGTATTTATATTCTGCTGGCTGATATGGAAGTCGACTTGAATGTCTACTGACACCTAGTGGTGAGGATGCAGCATCATTATAGATGCATTTCATTTTAAATTAGTGTAATCAGATTACAGTTGATTACACTGATTTTCAATTAATTACTTATTGTTGTACATTATTTAGGTTACACATATTTCTAAAATAATATTTATGTAGAATACATGTAAAACATGACTTATGTTCACATGTGCATGTGTTGCATTAGTGTGACAGCTAAAGAGTCACAAACGAGTCATTGTAAGGGAGAAACATGTGGTGCCAAGTGTATGATTTGAGTGTGACAGTGAAAAAGGAGGGTGTACAGACATTATTTTAAATTTGTTGAGTGATAAAACAAAAACCTTTCTGTAAAAAGTGTTTTAGAAAGTAACTTAAAAGTAAAGTAATTAGTAATGTGTAATGTAATTACTTTTACCATTAAGTAATTAGTAGTGTAATCTGATTACAATTTTAAAATAAGTACTTAGTAATTTGTAGTGGATACATTTTTCAGTAACTGACCCAAACACTGCACAGGACGCATTCTTGCATTCAAAAACAGTGGGACGGAGTGCAACAGAATGGAAGAGAATGCAGGGGTCTTGAGTTTTTCAAAGTTGAATTACATTTAACTTGACATGGTGTCTTAAAAATACTGTGATCATGCCGCGCGATGCGATGCTATGTCCAAAGATGGCCATCTGATATATGTGTACATAGACCAGCAATTAAATTATGCAGACAAAAACGCATTCTGTGTGTCCACCTTGGGCTGATTAACAAACTCGATTGCAAAAAGGATTGCAGTGTACAATGAATACGGAAACAAGTCAAAGAAAATATTGAGTTCAAAAGTCACTTTTTGAAATGTTTATTTAAAAATGTACTTTTCTGCAATTTAAATAATAATGTAAAGTCTTTGAATCATTGGTAACACACATTAATGTTCCCTATGTTAAGGGTTTACAGTATAAAGGATTTTATTAATGACTAATAATTAATTTACAAATGAATCAAACAAAATCTTAAAAAAAATACAATAAATATGTGTGGTTATAACAACATAAATAAAAAAGAGCAACTTTGACTACTTTCCGAGTCAATACTTACAGTAATGAATATGAACATATGAACACGAGGCAGACTGTATGAAATGACATAATTCCTCCTTTTAATCTCACTATAATTTTTGCAGCATTGTGACAGCATTGTGACATAAATCAATGTAATAGGGTTCAATGGAAAGGAGGAGGCGGGAGCCGGACGAAGCAAATGTTTTTAATAAACTTAAACACAAAGACACACAAACGTAAACGCATACAAGGCAGCTGCCTGTAGCTCTTTCTCTCTCTCGAACTGCCACATCTCGTTGCACTTATTCCCTCTCCTCTGCTGATTAGCCCGTTTGGGGGCCGGGCGTGTGTAGTCACGGCCCGGCACCACCCTCCTCCTTGTCACACTCCTCCTTCCTTTGCCTCAGGCCGGGATATCCCCGGCCCCGCCTGCTGGCAGGCCTTCCCTGCCTTCCACGACCTGGGAGGGAGACAAGGGGAGGGAAAGACAAAACAACAAAAAGAGGAGAGGGAAAGTCCAACGTGGAGCGACAGGGAGAGAGAGAGAGAGGAGAGAGAGGGAAAACGTACTCACTGGTTACTAACGTAACCGCTCCAGGCGGTTGGCAGCAAGCCCCTCCTCCCCTCGTGGACGGCGGCCGTTCTTCTGACTCCGCAGCATTTTGGCGGCGGGTAGGGAACTCCTCCGCCCCTGGCAGCAGCCCCACCGCTCCAGGCGGCCGGCAGTGAGCCCCTCCTCCCCTCGTGGATGGCGGCTGTTCCTCCGCATCCAGGTGGCCGGTAGCAACTCCTCTGTCCCCACGGCGGATGGCCGCGGATGGCTGCGGCTGCTCCTTTGGGGTGGATGATAGTGGCGAGGACTCTAAGATGGCGCAACGTAACAGGGTTCAGTGGAAAGGAGGACGCGGGAACCAGACGAAGCATCAAAGTAATGTTTTTAATAAACTTAAACACAAAGACACACAAACGTAAACGCATACAGGGCAGCTGCCTGTAGCTCTCTCTCGAACTGCCGCATCTCGTTGCACTTATCCCTCTCCTTGGCTGATTAGCCCGATTGGGGGCCATGCGTGCGTAGTCATGGCCCGGCTCCGCCCTCGTCCTTGTCACAATCATGAATTAGGGCATTTTATGTTTTTGATTAATATAAGTGTGAATAAATGTATTTAATAAGCATTCATAATATGTACGTTAAAATGCTCACTATTTGGCAGGTGTTGCAAGAAAGTCGACCTTTTTATTCATGTTGCTATAACCGCATATCAATGATTTATAATTTATAATATATTGGAAAAATGAATGTAAAGCATTACCGAATTCTCTTCATTTGGGGAGTTTTCTCAGCAAATATTGATACATGCAATTGTGTAATTAATTACATTTTTTAATCGATTGACAGCCCAATTAATTGCTGAATGTATTGTATAAAGATGATTCTTTTTTAAGAAGGACGAAAGATGAGAAATCTGGAGAAAAAAAGACCTCTTTGATGTGTCTTTTCTGTACTCAGCACATTTCTGTTTTAGTCCTAAAGCCACTGTTGCTACCTTCTCCAGCTGCTGCTCAAGCTGTGCCCAGTGCTGAAAAACGTTTGTTAATATTTAATTACATGTGAAGATTTTGGTGTGCCAGCGAATGGAAAATAGCAGCATCTATGAGTCAGTGTGAAGGCTGTGTGTGTGAGAGAGCAAATCCTCAGAGGACGAAATTGAGTACTGAGTATTGATGGAGCACCAAGACTATGATCACACACACACACATACATAAAGAAAACCTTGCAACTCTACATGTGAACAAGGCATGCAGGCTTTCCTGTGTGTTTTACTCTGTTGACTTTGCACATTGAATAGAACTGCTCAAGAGCAGTTGAAGTCTTGATCTTGTGATTATGAAATCCCCACCCATCCCCTCGTCCATCTCAGGATGTGATTTACCGTCAAGCCTTCAACGCTCAAAGCAAGGAAACATCATCCCAGCACACTTTTAATTACCCAACCTACCCGCTCCCTATGACCCTCAAACCACTCTGTTATCAAAACACTGTCACAGTGATGGCTTGTTATTTTGTCTCTACAATGTTTGGACACAGTAATTTTGCTATTAGATCATGGAGTTGATCCATTATTTTTTCTTTATGATCTTAACGACCACATGAAATGGTTTGATGAATACATTTTTTTCTTTTCTGTGTTGACATTGAAATAGGGAGTTATATCGGTATTGCTAGTAAGTAATATTGCTATTGCTAGTTTTGGTATGTTATATTACGGGGAGGGACATTTTCACAGACTGATAACACTGTGAATTCGGCAACAGTAGGTCAAAAGTATTGCTGCTGAAATCGGGCTGTGCTTTCACCACTGAGTTGTTAAAAATACAGTATGGGCACGTGTGAGCTCCAGTTTTCGGGTGAAATGTTCACAGGGTGGCACCAAAATCGAGTTGTGGTTTTAGATGTAATTAATGTAAAACGGTCAACAGGAATGCATATTTCACTAACCCTACTCTTAACCCAGACCCCAACCCTCAACCTAACCATCAGTGGAGTAAAAATTTAATTTTAGAGCGAAAATGCAACCTTTGAATTGTGCTCATCGTTGTTCATTTGAACGTGACTACTCCTGGTTTCCATGGGACCAGAACCCAGGTCTCAGAGGTTGTTCATGCAACACATTGTCAGTAGCACAGGAGGGAAATGTATTCACACTTGAATTGATGTAAAAGTATCTCTGTCAGTAATTTGGCAGAATATGGTTGATTTCAGGGTACATGAACTTTTGGAAGCAACATGTCGATTTCTTGTGTGATCGTGTTGTATTCTCATTCCAGAGAGCATTTTATTGGACAATTACTGTATTTTTGTACGCCTCTATGAAAAATAGGGATCATCAATAATTTCAGTCTATTTCTCAGAAACTAAAGTTGATCATTTTAAATATGAATCCTAAATGTGGAGTTTATTTTTTCAACTGTTAGGGCTAGGAGTACACACATAGATTGCCTTAAAGCTAACAGACATGGACGAAAAGCCACAAAACTCCAATTATGATTTCATGCGGTCTTTAAAGTCAATATGAAGTGCCATTCACAATCACATCCCATTGTACTTCCTTAATGTGACATTTTTTAGAGTGAAACAGGATATTCAATGACTATATAAAAAAAAAGAAGGTTGGGCAGGACTTGATTTTATCAGACTATTTAGCAGAGATGGGTCACTTCTATTAAAATAAATGGGAGAAATGGGAGCACTGCTCTAATCTCAGAGAGACTTTATTCTCCTCTCAGCCTGACCTCCCTGTTTTACTTCCTTTCATGCGTGTCTGCCAAGATCACTTGGTTTTACTTTAAAAATTAATTCAATTAAAATCAGCATGCGACAATAATGATTAGTGTCTTTTTATTGGGATCATTCAGTGTTTAAACACTATAATTATATAATTAGGTTGACAGTTGGAGACATGCATTGGATTTGGAGCCCTGTGCGTGTGCGTGTAAATTTACTAAATAATGATTTAGCTAAAACCTAAAAATGCCCAAATGTTTGGGTGAGGGTTAGGTTTAAAGGTAGGATAGGGGTTAGGGTATAAAGAATGTCGTTAGCTCAATATTAAAACAATAGAAGTCAATTAAGAGTCTCCATAATGATAGTAATCCCATCATGTGTGATTGTGTGTGTTAGATTGAACAAAAGGCAGCAAGGTAGAAGCTTGTTTAGAGTCTTGTTGTCATCAGTAGCACAAATTAAAATGAAAAACCAGATAAAAGGATCAAAGCTTTTCTTCATAAACAGGATTTACACATTGAGATTGTTTAATACGTACTGTATTAAATGGCTTTATGCACATCTATAGCTGTTATATCTTCTTTATCTAGTACAAATATCCTCTCTGGCCTTCAATATAATTTTATGAGCCACACAGTGTGCAGTGTTTTGTAAGTGACTGTCTTTAAATCACACAGATCACAGAGCAGGGATGACTCAGATCATTCAACAGCGGTTTGCCAGATCCGATCCGTTAAGTTATGTTGTCACATAACGAATGCGAAATAAATCAGATCTCATGCACTATTTTCTGTTTACAACAATAATCATGTGCAAAAATATCCAATCTGTGTCAGATGTGAGTAAAAATTTAGATTTTTTTGTGACAGTGTGAATGCAGAATAGTATGGTAATTTGCAAATCCAAAAATATCTCATGCAATTGCTATGTGAGCGACACAACTAGAATACTTCCATTATAAACAACAAAGCTGTCTATATTCCAAGTGTGTGACATTCCAAAGCGGGAGGGTGCAGGAAGGATCATCGTTGGCTCTCATGTTGCACTTTGTTCTCTACATGAACAGAGACTAACTACTTGTACTACATCACAACAGACAACAGTCATGTGTGGAATAGAGCACTGTCTGTCATGCTGAATTACACATACAGTAACTGGTCCAGGGAGGTTGGCACGGCAGCACGCTCTCATTTGGAGAGCACCTGGCTAAACAGGTGCTTCTACAGAAAACAAGCTTGTGCTGCTCAAACTACTTAACCTCAGTGTGAGCAGTGAAGTGTGCTGGGGGCTGAAGGGGTATGTAAACATTTTGGGGTAATGGACATGGCTAGTCGGAAAGAGAGCTTAAAATAAAAGAAGGTAAAAGAGAAAGATTTTTTTTTTAATGGAAGATCTCAGCTGCTACTAATTAGCAGGCAGTGGATATGGCTGAGAGGAGGACTTAGCAGGAAATTGTGGTGTATGTGTGTGTGTGTAACTGTTATGCTTTGGATGGAAAGAGGACGAAGACGGGAGTTGGGGTGAACCCAAGTGCAGTGCATTTAATGACAAAGCAAACAATATGCAAATCTACAAAGAAAACACTGAGCACTATTAAAGGTAAAACGAAGAAGAATAACAACAACAACTACTAATATATAAGGGATATTAGCAGTGCATTAAGGGATAGTGATCTGAGACGGGACTCGATAAGCATTGAGTGAATTAGGTGAGTTTGTATAAAGTCCTTGATGAGGTGATTGTGAACAAGTGTGGCTGATTAGAGTGCATGTGAACTAGAGCAGTATTTCTCAACCAGGGGTCTGCGGACCCTTAGTGGTCTGTGGCATAATTTCAGGGGTCCTTAGAAAAATTTTAAAAATATTTGAAAATCGCATTGTTGAGAGAGAGAGAAAAAAAAACAAAAAACAGATAAGATGCATCTGATCTGTGTATAAGTCGCACTGACAGAGATTACATAAGATCACATCTCCTGCTTCTCTTTATCCCTCTACCAGCTGATTGAGGCAACTCAGCAGCAGGCGTCCTTCCTTACGGCCCAGCCACGCCCTCCTCCTAGTCACATAACCCCAACGCCCGATTCAGGGAGCCATCTGGCCTGACTTAACCCCCCTTCCGGTCATTCCACCACTGGATGGTCTTCCCCGCCTCCTGGGAACATGAGCAGGGTGAGGGGAGGGAGAGGGGAGGGAGAAAGAGAGAGCGGGAGAGCCAGAGAGAGAGAGAGAGGGAAAAGGGAGGGGGGGAGTTCGGTTCCCAACCACGCCGCCAGTCGGTCCTCAGCCAGCTGCACAGCAGTCCTCAGCGATGCCGGGCGATGGCACTGGAGCCCTCAGCCATCCCTTTTGGCCGTCGGCTGGCACACTGCTTCAGAGCCACCGAGTCGAGCACTCCCTCTGCGTCGTGATCCTTCGTCAGCGGCAAGGGCTCCCTGGCGGCACATCTTCCTCCGACTTCCGGGTTTCGGCACCACAGTGGCAGACCTCTGCCTTCCCTATCGAAGTAGGAAGGGGGAACCGGGTGAACACTTCACATAGGACTTTCATGACAGTCTGTTTAACTTAAACACAACATAAGAATGCTTTTCAGCATACAGGAACGCCAGCACACAAACACACACAGCTCCGTGTGATGCTCACACCGTTGGCTGTCCTGGCCCAACGCAGAATGCACACATTTAGACGGCTGCATGCGCCTCTCTCTCTCTCTCCCCCTAACTGGTGTCTCCGGCTCCTTTTTATCCCTCTGCCAGCTGATTGAGGCAACTCAGTGGCAGGCGTCCATCCTTATGGCCTGGCCACACCCTCCTCCTCGTCACATCTATAAAGCTAAAAAAACTCTGAATAGGCTATTTTAAAACGCTACCGTCTCTATGACTGATGTTAATGTTTGTGCAGAAGCATATGTGTTTTGGTGTGCAGCATGTCTGACCGGCTTACTTCATTTACATTTCATCAAAATCAGGTTAAAAGTCAGGTTAATGTTTAATCTCTTTAAAATACTGATCAGTTACAAGAGAAATTTAAAGGTAATTTAAATTTGAATCCTTGTCGACAAATTAACAAACAAATGTAAGACAAATGGTAGGAAATTCAGTGTTATAATACTCTTTTGTTAATGAAATTTAATGTTTTGATTAAATTTGATATTGGATGAAAGTTAATGTCTTTTTTGTGATTAATGTAATTTTATTGCAATGAAAATATTGAAATGGTAATATAACAATATAATATAAATGTAAATGACGGTGCTAAATATACACTCACCGGCAACTTTACTAGGTACACCTGTACATCTATTTATTCATGCGATTATCTAATCAGCCAATCATGTGGCAGCAATGTAATGTATAATATAATGCAGATACGGGTCAGGAGCTTCAGTTAATGTTCACATCAACCATCAGAATGGAGAAATTTTTTTTTTGATCTCAGTGATTTAGACCGTGGAATGATTGTTGGTGCCAGACAGGGTGTCAGGGGGTCCTTGAGACTGATTTGAGATATGATGGGGGTCCAGTACTCAAAAAAGGTTGAGAACCACTGAACTAGAGCAGTTGATGGCTGGGGCGGTGGAGACTGAAGGGGGCGTGACAGTAACAGTTACAGCATGGGAGAGGATGTTTAATTCCATTTCTGTTGGACCCACACAGATGTATAGATATAACCGTAAGATAAATAACTGGTGAGGCATATCTGGTCAAGACTGGTCGTTATTTCATATAGGACTTTATCCAGTGACAGTGAAATGTAAAGGGGAGGAGATGGACCATTCGTGTAAATGAATGGGAGAAATCATAAGTCCTGCATTACAATAAAAGAGCCAATTGCCCTTTTGATAGAGGCATTGCAAAACACTCAATATAGTGGCTTTAGAAATACAGTTACATTTTATAGTTTAATCTCACAGTTAAAAGAGCCAATAGCATGTTTGTTTACTCTGGAATGTGGAAACTCATTAGCTGGACTAGCCTAGAAATTAGCATTTTTTGATGCATGATTTGAGCTGAAGAATTACAATTTATGATTCTGTTGTTGTCATATTTTATTCCTGATTTGAAATGTTATTTCATCATAATCTTTTCAAACAGTTTTAGAGATTTCAGTCTTTTCCTATTCAAGTAGATGGAAGCTATACTTATAGTACCAAAATTGCTCACAAATACGTAAACACTTACCATCAATTTGTCTGTGAAATTCTGAATTAAATGAATGTGCACCTATTTGTACAAATAGAGACATATTTGTGAATACAAAGTGTGGTGGAAATTCTGTAATAAAAATAAGTATTTAACGAACACACCTGCAGGCGGACTCAAAACCGTACAGAGAATTTTCTCTCAGGTAATGAGCAATGAAACCCCCAAACTCCCCAGCCTATATGGGCTCTAGGATGCAGCTGGGCTCAATCATCCTGCACCAATAACATGCTGACGCACACAGTATAATTTGTTTCATTCTGGGGTTAGCCACCCCCACCATTGTGACAGCTCTAACCTCCTCAACACTGTCTGTTTGAGTTACTTGTTAGAAAAGCACAAGGATGTGGGTGTAGCGCAAGACCACTCTTGTCTCCAGAAATGCAGAGTTAGTGTAGCTGTCACAGATACGTGTATTTTCTTTCTAAATATTTCAGTTACTTACTTTATGGAAAGGTATCTTGTTTATTATAAATGTTGTGTAATATTATGAATATTCATTTAGAAATTGTATATTTGAGTTGCATAATAATTGTGGTAATAGTGACACCTACAGGTGAACAAATGAGTAGTGTTAGTTTGAACCTGTTATGTGATCTGGCTAGCTGTGTGAATACCAGAACCACAAGGAGATGCACACAGACTAAAACGTGTATGATTAGAAAAATGTCTCCTGAATTTCTGATTGGAAGGCACACACGGTATGTTTGGTTATTTTTGGTTCTCGTTCGTTAATTTATAAGTTAATGTACTGTGTGTTGATGTTAGTTTAATAAGCTACCTCATGGACAGAAAACTCACTCACATTATGTATCTAAATGCAATTTGTATTTATTTTCAGTTTTTTCACGGTGTCCATATGGTGTTTATAATGTTGACTGTGCTGACCATTTGAAAGAAGACATTAAATATTAAGGCATCAGTTGAAGTGTGGTTTTTCTGATCAGAAGAAAATGTTCGGGAGCCGTTATAGTTAGTGAGTTTGAGGCAGAAACACAAAAACACAGTATGAGAGTATAAGTTTTCTTAATTCTTATTATGAATAAACATGTATATATATTGTAACATTTCTATTACAAAATGTAACACAATTTGTGTGTCTAACCAAAGAAACACATTTCAAATTGGTCTTGTGAAGCACTGAACGTGCATTTGTGGATTAAGTGACACATGTGCATACATTGACATGTTTTTGTGTCTATTCCGTTTTATTTATTTGAATTCTGAGACTTTTGTTTAGCTGTTTTTTACCATGGCCGACCCACTACCAATGAATAAGTCCTAAATTCATCCATAAGTGGGGTTACATCTACCCATCAATTTGGGAAAAATGTGTGTTATTAGCCTTAAATGTATTTTTATGTATTTTTTACTTGTGTCTGTGTAATTTATTATTAAATGAATGTGCAGCTATTTGTACAAATAGAGACATATTTGTGAATATAAATGTTCCCTTTTGTACAAATAAATCACAGTTTGTGTATGCAACCAAATGAAGATGTTCCAAATGAAACACAAAATGGTCTTGTGAAGGATCAAATGTGCATTTGTGGATCAAGTGACAAGCGTGCATTCATTGATGTATTTTGTGTGTTTTCTGTTTCATTCATTTGAATTTTAAGACTTCCTTTCCGCTGGTTTTGCCTTGCACGATCCATATGCAACTTTGTGTAATAAAAGCAGCTGCCATTAGATGCCGGTCTCATTATCATGCGGACCGTAGTTTATTCACAAGTTCACTCAGCATACGCGGTATACAATTGCCACTTCAAACAAACAGCTTCTCAGATCAGCAGAAAGAATCAAAGTTTTGTCTAGGATAATGTCCTGTCACATTGTAAAAGGCACAAAAAAGCCCATTTTAGAGTGTAAGTCATTTGTGTGACATGTCAGTAGCTTTCTAGCTAATAAGATTCCAACACCTGGACTTACATTCTATATCACGTTAACGGTATATATCACAATATGATGTTTTTTTCCTGGGGGAAAAAAAAGGTTAAATAACCATGTGATGGGGTGGGTGATATAAGCAATAAAGCATATGGTGTAGCAGCGGGGGCGTGGTCAAGCATCCATCCGGCGGGAAAGCGGTAAGGGCGCTTGCACCTGTGCTAGATTATGTGTAACAACTGTCTCTAATTCCAGTGAGCATGAGGAGAGCGGCATATAAGCAGCCACACCACCAGCAGAGAGAGAGAGAGAGAGAGTATGGCACAAGGAAGGCCACGGTGCTCCTGAAGCTGTTGCGTTTAATCTGTTGTGTTATGTGAAGCTAATGTGTTTAAAAGTCTACATGCCTGTGAAGCTGATGAGTTTGTAAAGTTGTGAAGTATTGAAGTGGCCGATTAAATGTCTTACCTGAGCCTGGAAAACCACTTCCCTGTGTTCTCCTTCCCTTCTTCTGTGAAGTTGTGTTACATATGGTAGGAGTATTTACATTTTTGGTCAATAATGATATGTATGATATGGAATACAGCCTACACATTTTGATGGAAGTGATTCAAAAACTTATGAATTTTTTTTTTTATTATTATTATTTAAAATGCTTCCCAATGTAACCTAATAGAAGACCTGTCATGTCCATTAAAATGAAAAACTTTATCAAAAAATAAATATAAAAAATAATATTTGATCTGCTTTATCTACTCTGCATTGCTTTTCAATACAAGCACAAATAGGCTTTTCTATTTGAATATAAGCAGTTGCTTTGATTCTGAAGCAAAGCCCTCAATCATGTATTTGTTTTGGATTTTGTCTTCCATTAGATACTGGAAACCATTTTGGTAACTATACAGTCTACTTGATATAAATGCACTGTTGACAAAGGTGTTATTATTAATTCCTGATGTAATTGCGATCGCTTCTTTCTCTGTGCTTGCTGGAGAACAGTCGGTAGGAAAGCTTGAAGGTGTCACAGGACTCTCATCCAATAACGCGAGACTGCACCTTTTAATGCAGAAATATATTCCTCCTGCATTTGACTTGTTTTGGAGTCGTCCTGCATTCTGTTTGTTCATCTATCTTCATGTTTGTTTGTTTATCTCTCTCACTATCAGTCTCACCTTCAGCCAAATGAAGCACTGCATGCACAGATATTTGCATACCACGATATAGAAACATTTATACCGATTTACACTTTATTTCTTTGCCACTTCGCCATTCTGCCCAGCCCTATTGGATACTACAACATTAAGAACTGTACTCATGCTTTGACTACACAAACAGATATTTCCCATTGTGTAGACAGGAATTTCAGTCTAGAAATTTAAGATTAAAATTAAA
The DNA here is from genome assembly GCF_019703515.2 of Myxocyprinus asiaticus. Taxonomy (NCBI): domain Eukaryota; kingdom Metazoa; phylum Chordata; class Actinopteri; order Cypriniformes; family Catostomidae; genus Myxocyprinus; species Myxocyprinus asiaticus. The sequence goes on from NC_059373.1 coordinate 33,853,310, forward strand.
GTAGCAGACTCTAACGCTGTCCTGGAACAAAGACCAGGTTGGCCAGGTGTTGGAATCCTATTAGCTAGAATGTTACTGACATGTCACACAAACGTATTGTCACCATAACTTACACTCTGTAACAGAGATCGCATTCTCAGGGCAAACGGAGGAGTCAGGAGGCAGCGGAAACAGTCAATATGACTATTTTACTGCTTTTCAGCTTCGTTCACAAAACTGAGGGTACTCGGTGGCTGAATAATCACACACATACAAGTCAGTCAGTCTTGTTGCACACACAGGAAGTGTTTCTCTCTGGTCCCTCTCTTTCTGCCAATTGATGCTCTTTGTCGGCCTTTTCAGGTCTCCCACCATCACTATAACAAGAGACAGGTGTTAATGATAATGACAGCCCAGGTGACAAGCCTTACCACTCTCCCTCTCCTGCAGACAGACACAAGACCACGCCCCATCCCCACATTCCCCCACTGCCCGACTCAGGCTGGGGCAATATCCGGCCTGCCAACTCCTCCGCCCCCCCACATTTCTGGAGAGAAAGTCAGCCACAGCCATCTGTGCCCCCGGTCTGTGGATCACATCGAATTTTAACGGCTGAAATGCCTGGTACCAGTGGGTGACCCGTGCGTTGATGTCTTTCATGCGGTAGAGCCACTGGAGTGGGGCGTGATCTGAGCAGAGGGTGAAGGCCCGCCCCAGCAGTTAGTAGAGGAGAGTGAGGACAGCCCACTTGATCGCAAGACACTCCTTCTCGATGGACTGTACTTTGTCTCCCTCAAAGGAGCTTGTGACTTATGAACATTACCTGTCATTCCTCCCCTCCCACCTCCTGCGAGAGCACCGCCCCCAGCCCCCTGTAGGATGCATCCATCTGCAAAATAAAGGGGAGAGAGAAATTAGGAGTATGTAAATCGGCCCCCCACAAAGTGCGGACTTTACTTTTAGGAAAGCCTGTTGGCACGACTCTGTCCACTGGACCGGATTGGGGGCCCCCTTCTAGTAAGATCAGTCAATGAGCTGGTGACATCAGAGTAACTAGGCACAAACCTTCGGTAGTAGCCAGCCAGCCCCAGAAATTGTCTTACCTCCTTTTTGGTCTTGGGCCTCGGACAGGCCATGATTGCTGCGGTTTTGTTAACCTGTGGTTACACCTGCCCATGACCAAAGTGGAACCCCAGATACCAAACTTCCACCTGCCTAATTGCGCACTTATTCAGGCTGGCCGTGAGTCCCACCCATCGCAGCAACCTCAGGACAGCTCTCAGATGTTGCATGTGCCACCACTAGTCATTACTATATATAATAATATTATCTAAATATGCAGCGGCATATGCTGTATGCGGTCTGAGAATTTTGTCCATGAGACGCTTAAATGTGGCCGGGGCCCCGAACAAACCGAACGGAAGAGTCACAAACTGGTGTAAGCCGAATGGTGTGGAAAAAGCAGTTTTTTCTCAGGAGATTGGAGTTAAAGGGATCTGCCAGTAACCTTTGTTAAATCCAGTGTCGAATAAAATTAAGCCGCGCCCAACCGATCGAGCAACTTGCCAATCCGAGGCATTGTGTACGCATCAAATTTGGACACCGCATTCATTTTGCGATAGTCTACACAGAACCAGACCGTCCCATCACTCATAGGTACCAGAACCACCAGGCTGGCCCAATCACTGTGTGACTCTTCTATTACACCCATCTTGAGCATTGCCTCTAATTCTTCTTGAACAACCCTTTTCTTGTGTTCAGGAAGGTGATAGGGGCGGCTATGAACCACAACCCCCAGGGTGGTCTCGATATAGTGTTCTATGAGGTTTGTGTGATCGGGGAAAGGCGAGAACACATCTGCGAATTCCGCTTGCAACTTGGCCATGTCTGTGAGCTGCGATGGTGAGAGGTGGTCTCCACATGGGACCAGGGTGAATGAATTTGGTTTGAGAGTCACCTCCAGCCTGAGCTCCATCCTCTCTGGAACTGCTGTTGCCAAGGCCACAGGGACTGCCTTCCTCCATGATTTTAGGAGGTTGAGGTGGTAAATTTGACGTGCCCCGTCCCTGTCCGTTCACCTAACCTCATAATCGAGATCAGTTAGAGCTTGAGGTGGGCAGTATTACAAGCACTTTATCTCCCAGTGTGAATTCCTGTACTCGAGTGCCCTGTCATACAGTCGGCTTTGACGTCCCTGAGCTTGAAGCAAATTCTCCTGTGTTAATTGACCCAAAGTGTGGAGTTTTGCTCTAAGATCAAGAACGCACTGAATTTCATTTTACTGTTTGAAGGTCCCTCCTCCCAAGCTTCCCCCATCATGTCGAGCACGCCTTTCGGCCGATGCCCATACAGCAGCTCGAATGGAGAAAACCCTGTGGAGGCTTGTGGGACCTCTTGCACTGCAAATAACGGGTTCGAGCCACTTATCCCAATTTCTAGCATCCTCGTGTATGAACTTACGAATCATATTTTTTAAAGGTTTTATTAAATCGTTCCACTAACCCATCGTTTGTGGGTGGTAAACACTGGTGCGAATCGATTTAATACCTAACAACTCATACAGTTCACGTAGTGTTCATGACATAAATATAGTGCCTTGATCAGTGAGTATTTCTCTTGGAATTCCCACTCGGGAGATTATTCTGAATAGTGCCTCCGCAACACTATGTGCTGAGATGTTGCGCAGGGGCAGTGCTTCCGGATATCATGTTGCATAGTCCACCAGAACTAGTACAAAGCAATGCCTGCGTATGGTCCATTCTAAAGGCCCAACAAGGTCCATGCCAATTGTTTTGAAAGGGACCTCGATTAGTTGTAGAGGGCGTAATGATGCTTTTGGGGTGGCCGGTGGATTCACCATCTGACATTCATGGCATTCTGCACACCACTTGCGAAAAAAACAGGCCATTATTCGGTTAAGCATTTTCTCGTGACCTAGATGGCCAGCCATTGGATTATGGTGAGCTGCCTGGAAGAGGTTTCCCATTGGCTCTTCGTACTAATAATTGGGTTGTATTTTCTTTTGTTGAAGTGTCCTGGGTCACTCGATACAACCGATCTTTAATAATTGAAAATATGGGTATGTGAGTGTGATGTCAGGCTGGAGATGTTGACCATCGATGACTCTCACTTGGTCAAACGCGTGTTTGAGGGACTCATCATGTGACTGTTCTAGAGGGAAATCCCCCTCAGGGAACCCGCTGAGGACAGGTATTCCCCCTCTTGCTTCATCTTGACGCAGAGCAGACGTAGACGGCCCTGGCACTGCCTCCCCAGCATCGCACGTCACACAACGAGACAACATTTTACAGGACCCATCCACACATATTTCCCTTAATACTTTCCCGAAATCAGTGGATGGGTGAGGCGGAAATTAACTGCGGACTCTATGCTTTTTCCCCCTAAATAATATCTCAATGGGAACCACCAGATACCTGTGACTATCCACGTGTACACACCGCACACTCACCCATTTATTCATACCCAATGCCCCGCCTTGCACCAAGCGTTGGTGGATCGAGGTTTGGGTAAAACCTGAATCCACCAAAGCTTGATATGTATCCCCTTGTAAACTCACCGGTACCCGATACATCCCTGCCCGAACGGGGGCGGCCTGTGGAGAGTCAGGGATCTGGATCAGTGTCCCCACCTCCATTACTGGACACCCTTTGGTCGGGTGGCCATCTCCACACCTCGGCCATCTTTTCAAATAAGGCAAGGTAGGCCTCGAGATCATCACTCTGTCCCATCTTGATGAGGGTAACAGGGGTTGGGGGCTTCGGGGTTGCAGCTGCAGTCCCCTCTCTGGCGATCAGGCTCTGGAACACCCAACGATCCTCCGCTAGGGCCTGGAGCAGCAGTTGGAAACACTGTTCCTGCTCCAGGCATAAATCCATGAGGGCCTGATGTTGGTTCTGCTGGATGCTGGCGAGTAACTTGATTACTTCACCCAGTGGTGAAGGGTCCATGATGATGTTATCCTCCAAATCCCGGGTTTCGGCAACAGTGTGACAGAGATCGTATTCTCAGGGCAAATGGAGGATTCAGGAGGCAGCGGAAACAGTCAACATGAGTATTTTATTACTCTTCAGCTTTGTTCACAAAACTCAAACAAATAGGGCACTCAGTGGCCAAATAATCACACACAAACAAATCAATCAGTCTTGTTGCACACACAGGAAGAGTTTCTCTCTGGTCCCTCTCTTTCTGCCGACTGATGCTCTTTGTCTGTCTTTTCAGGTCTCCCTCTGCCATCACTATAACAAGAGACAGGTGTTAATGATAATGACAGCCCAGGTGACGAGCCTTACCACTCTCCCTCTCCCATAGACAGAAACACGGCCACGCTCTCATCCCTACACACTCTAAAATGGGCTTTTTTCACCTTGTACAATGTGACAGGACATTATCCTTGGTTGTATATGAGAAAAATTTAGACAAAACTTTGATTCTTTCTGCTGACCTCAGACATTGTTTGTTTTAAATGGCGCTTGTAAACTGAGCATACCATGGGTCAGCCATGGTAAAAACAGCAAAACAAAAGTCTCAAAATTCAAAGAAATAGAATAGACATAAAAACATATCAATAAATGCACGTCTGTCACTTGATCCACAAATGTACGTTCAGTGCTTCAAAAGGCCATTTTGTGTTTAATTTGGAACATGTTCCTTTGATTAGATATGCAAATTGTCTTACATTTATACAAAAGGGAACATTTGTATTCACACATATGTCTCTATTTGTACAAATAGGTGCACATTAATTTAATTCGGAATTTCGTAGACACAAGTTGAAAGGCATTTGTGTGTGGATAGTAAGATGCATGTATGACATTTATCGAATTGATGGATGTGTTTACGCATTTGTGAATAATTTTGATTCTATATTCATCCCATATTTAGCATGATTTATTTATTTTTTTCCCCCACCTGTATTCTGGTAGGTACCGCCTCCTCTGTTCAGATTGGCAACTAAGTGCTACTTACAAGCGGTCTGCGATTTAACAGTTAGCCTTAGTAACCATAATAAACAGAGGGACATTATATGCCAGAAGTTGCAGAAAAACAAACAGCCACTAAGTTCGAAGTTCAGTGTGAGTTTTAATTGGTTAACATCAGACAAGACAAAAGTATACATGCATATATGAATATTCCATTGTATGAATTTATTTTTACTCTCTTCTGTCCTATACAGCTGATAGACCTACTGACTATTAAGTATATTCCAAACAGCTCAATATATGATATGTAACATAAATTGTCGCTTCTATATCTATATCTAGATGTCCCATGTCTTTGGGCAGCAAACTTATTTTTCTCTAATTTAACATCGACATTAATAGTTATGTAAATTGCATGGTATCTTGTAATAATTTGCAACAGACATTTACTATTAATAAAAACAAAAAGGTTTTTCTACTGTCGCAACGGCAAAGTGTCAGTTATAGAATCACCCTAATGACTTATCTTGAAGGTGGCTACTTTTTTTCTGTATGGAGCTATCAATTATGAAATTACCAACAAAGAGATTTACCTGTTTTGTCCGTCTTTCCCCTGCATCTTCTTCCAACTGTTTTCGTTATTAAGCACATAAGATAACCATCCAATCAGAAGGCATCGTCAAGCCGGTGACGGATAGACAACTTTCGTCCAATCATTTGACGTCTAATTATATCAATAGCGGGAGTTGCCGGTGTCATGATAAATTGAGTCCGCCTGATAAATTGAGTCCCCATATGACATCACAATGATTCCATTGGCTCAAAGAGCTTGAAATGGGTACTCTATTCAGTGCCTGATTAAAAATCTTACAAATTCACTTTATGGTATATGCAGTTTTAAATATGTAAATATGACATTTAATGTCTTTTACATCATATGTTACACATAATAATATATAACTGAAGTTATAGATTGTGAAATTAAAGATGTGTCATTTGTGTTTTTCAGTTAGCCTAGACTTCAATGAAATGCTATCACGATAACATGATAGGTTTTTGCTCAGGCAGTACAAACGGTTACCCCCGTGGGGACTCAATTTACCGGACAGACTCAATTGATCATGACACTGGAATACGGGTGGGAAAAAAAATAATGCGACTGAAAATAGCTGCCTGGAAGCATTATCGACTTGGCCGCTGAGTGATCTGACTTGCCTTAAAAGGACTTTGATTTATCTTAGTTAAGGGGCGGTCACACTAGGCTTTGAGAACACAATTATTTTTTTGTTCTATTACGGGAATAGAACGGAACTGCAATCTTAAGTAAAATGAAGATGCAGGACCGGCCCGTGGGTTTGTGGGGCCCAAGGCGAAATCATGAAAATGGGCCCCCCGGTGTGAAAATTGTCACAACTTTAAAAAATCCATAGAACCACTGCAAACATGATGAGCAGATTTTTTAAATAGAAAGCACTAAAAAAGAAGCACTATACTGTATAGCTCGGTAGATGAAAAATAAAGTGTCCAGTAGTTTTTTCCCAATATGAAGATGTTAGGTTAAAATGTACATGCATGCAAGTACAAATAAACCAGTGTCTCAATTAATATGAGTCTATGGAAACTGCAAGTATGATAATTACTGGGTAACAGTATTATGTCTAAATAAAATACATATTTAAAATAGGGCCTATAAACACAACACCTCGAAATATATATATTTGTAAATAAATGTAAAAAATAAACACATACCTCTTAGAGAGCAGAGATCTTTGCAGATAGTTTGGTTATTTTCCAGATTAATTCACTCTATGCAAGTTTTTTTACGTCTTTATATCGGCAGTGTTTTAAATTATTATTCTCCAGAAAACGTGAAAAGCCATAATGATTTGACAAGTGCTGTTTCTGATGGAGCAATATAAGCTTTTAGAGGACTTGTGTTACCAGCATACATGCATTCAAGTCATTATTTTGCCAAAGACATGCCTGGAGTCTTTGGCCAGAAACAGTAATCTATGCAAATATGCATGCCATGAATGCCTGGCCAACAAATTGCAAGCGTGCGGCCATATTGTACAAACTTGACGTGTGTTCTTATGTAACTGTTGTGGTAATAAAACCCGGTACTCAAGAAAGTATGATATATTTAGTACCATAAACCGAATGTGTTGTTATTTAGGTGGCTATAAACTTGGCAAGATTCTCTTCAAGCTGTTGCTACTGTTAATGTAAACTACATGACAGTAGTTGACCTGAATGAGAAAACTCACCATAGAAGCAGTCAGTTTACATTAATGCTACTATTGCACACCGCATGGTAATGCTGAGAATGCAATGCGCACTTGAGTTATGAATTGTGTTGTGATAAATTTTGGAACGCAGTGATGTGAAATTGCATTTGTGTAGGTTGAAGCATCTGCTTTCACTTCTGAAGGATATTTGGGTTTTATTATCTGAATCTTGAGTCAAGTGATAATAGAAAAGACTTGTAAAATCTCAAGGTTTACATAAAATTCAGCGAAGTTCTGAAGTTAGGCCTCTAAGACTTACTAATAAATGCCTGACATTTATAGCTTTTTTTATGATTGTATCCTTAATTATTGACATTAATGTAAAACTGCACATTCCAGTATTGTCAACTACCAAATGAATATGTATTTCTAGATAAATGTGTTCCATGATTGTTATTTGCAAAATTGCAAAAGAATATGCAAATGAAGTATTCAAGGTTTATTGTTAAAAACAACATTAAATATTTGACAGTTGTCAGTTATTATTAAATGCAAATCTGTTTTTTAACTCTCTTATCAAACATGTCCAGACGTGATTTACTTGCTTGCTGGAATAATACATGCAAAAAAGTTGTTTTTAAATGACATTTCAGGCTAAAAGGATTGTTTTGTCCCCACAAACCTCATCTAAATGAGCAGCTGGGTCTGTCAAAAAATGACTTATTTCAAGTGATCTGAAGTCAAATCATATCAAAAATGTGAAGTATGTGGCAAGTCAAGTCCTCAAACCTGTCACTCAAATCAGGTCCAAATCTCTAACTCCCAGTGCAGGCAGATGAGATTCTGGGGCTAAGCCCTGATCCCAGACTCTCTCACAGAGGTTCAAATGAGAGACAAATCTGAGATGAGACAAATCTATCAGTATCTCAAACTCTCTTCATCTCCTCTCTACCATGTGAATGACATCCTGCCAGCATCTTTAGTAAAGCTTTTTCCTGAGATATATACTGTACATGTTACTGCTTTACCATCAAGGTTGGAGTCTGAAAGGCCTTTTTAATGCTCAAACAAAACATATCGTCGCTGTCCGATGAAAAACACACATCTCCACTTTTGGCAATTTTGACTTTTTACCATAGATAGAATGTGCCGAATTACCTCTTCTTACTGTTTGAACTGTGCATCGAAATGACCAATTAAAAGATGTTTAATCAGGCTGACAGTTTTTTTTTTTTTTTGGAGATACGTATTTTTCATTAGACAGCGACGATATATAAAATCAGGAAAAGTCAAGAAGCATCAATCTGTTACTTTAATGTTATGAGAAGTTTGTTGACAAAATGTCAACTTCATGTAACAGTTTTTTCCCTCTGTTTTCTTGTCTTATATTTGAAGTTTCTGTTCATAAATCAAGCTCTCTCAAGACCATGCTTATTTTCTGATGTTTTGTTTTGTCAGACTGATCTCACAGTGAAACTGGAAACAGTAAGTTAACTTTTCTAGCTGAAATTGGTCTGTGCTTACTGAAATGTGAAACACAGCCCTCAGTGGCCAAAGCAGTAAGTTTTGTTGGGAGCATGGGCAAATGTGAGCTCCATTTTCCAGGTGTAATGTCCACCAGGGGGCACCAAAAGCAAGTTGTGAAGTGAGTTATTTTCAGCTGTACAGGCTTTAATTCAGCAAAGAGGAATGCATATTTTATAAACTGTACCCCCGAAGCCAAACCCCTACCCTAAACCTAATCGTAATTGTAATGTTAGAGGGAAAAATGCAACCTCTAAATCACCCTCATAATTGATTATGCAAACATAATTACTTCCTGTTTTTGTTTTTATTATTTTATTTTATTTTCTCCCCTTTTTTATCCCAATTTGGAATGCCTAATTCCCACTACTTAATAGGTCCTGATGGTGGCGCGGTTACCTCACCTCAATCCGGGTGGCGGAGGACAAGTCTCAGTTGCCTCCGCTTCTGAGACAGTCAATCCGTGCATCTTATCACGTGGCTCATTGTGCATGACACCGCGGAGACTCCGTGTGTGGATGTTCATGCTATTCTCCGCTATCCACGCACAAATTACCACGCACCCCATTGAGAGCGAGAAGCACTCATTGCGACCACGAGGAGGTTACCCCATGTGACTCTACCCTCCCTAGCAACCAGGCCAATTTGGTTACTTAGGAGACCTGGCTGGAGTCACTCAGCACACCCTGGATTCGAACTCGCGACTCCAGGGGTGGTAGTCAGCGTCAATACTCGCTGAGCAACCCGGGCCCCCCACGTTGTTGATGTGACTTGCTTCCAGTCATGCCACAAGGGAAGGTAAACATGTTGGAGCTGATGCAAAATGTCTGACGGGAGATGGCGCTTGTCAGTGAGTCAGCATAATGTGGCCGATCCTAGGGTACTGGAACTCTCAGAAAACACATGCCGACTTCAGCTTGCCTGAGCCTTTACCTAAAAAAGTAGTCACCTGAAATTGTTACCTGAAGGATCCATTTCTATTTGATTTAACCCATAAAAATGAATTTTTTGGTGTAACGTGATTTGTCAGGATGATTTAGTCAGAGTAAATACAATTTTTGATCAAATAACACCAGTTAATTTAGATGTTACCACATGTAGCACAGTTGTGGGTTACCTGACAAGTACTTTAGTCTTGTTACGCTTGATAACATGTTTCGAGGTCCTCCATGAAAAATGTTTGAGTAAGTCTGTTTGTGGGCTAAGTGACCCCATATAAAACATAAAAAAATGCAAAGACTTTTACACATCTCCGGTGTGCCGCAGTGTTTGTGAAGTGTCATAAATCCACCTCTCCGCAAAATCTGAGTCTAGAAGACTAGAGACTAGAATTTGGATTTCTGTATGAGTTTTCAAGTTAGAAGTCCAACTTCAAGTGAGGTTCTAGTGCACGTTTCCAAGTAGGAATTTCCAGCTTTCCACGTGAAATGGAACAGCATAAGACCCACAACACACATACGCGCGCGCACACATACACACAGAGGGACGAAGCCAGGCAAAGCAAGCTGCCAGTCTGTAGTAAACAGCCTTTTAAGCAAATGAGATGTTTGATTTGGATGCTCAGCAGATGAGAATGGCATTAGTGTCCCTTCTGCAGGTTTATTACACATCAGAGCAGACCACACACACACACTGAGTGTCTCATGATTATGCCTGTCCTCATCCGACTTTCTCTGTCTTTCTCAATATTCATGAAGTTACATTGCCATGGTAAAAGTAAAAGCAGAGTTAACTGCAAACATCTGTTCTATTTAACCAGATATGTTATTATTCAGGTATCTTGCTATAAACATTTTGACTTTAACTTGATGAGCAAGATTCTCTTCAAACTGTTGCTCTGCCATGACAATAGTTGACCTGAAAGAGAAAACTGACTGTAGAAGACAGTTTATTTTAATACCCACTATATTGCCTATTGCAGTGGCAGTGCTGAGAATGCAACATGCGCACTGTTAAGAACTGCAGTCTGACACATTTCACATTTAGGGCCTAAGTCTTTCCCTGTGTGTGCTTGAGGAGAGAGTTTTTACAGTTCTAGCAATCTATAAAGTAGCACATCGTCGCTATCAGCTAAGCAGCTCTGCAGGATTATAATATACTGACCTGTAAAAATGAAATACAAGCTAGAATACAAAGTTCTTACAGTGCATGTGTGAGCTGTGATAGCACCCTAGCCCATCCAACCCATATCAAACAGCACACAAAAGTCTTTGACAGCCACAGGGAAGAGCTAGCGTATTGTAAAGGGCCAAAATAAAAGGAAACGTCAATAAAGGGGGAAGGGAAGATTGCTGAAGTCTGCTTTTCACAGCCAGCGGATGAGCAACAATAGCTCTCCTTCTAGTGAACCACAGAAGCATATCAGTGTCGCTTAATAATTTAACTAAGGCTAGAGCTTAGGCACATTGGTGTGACTCCTGTTTGAGAGAAAAAGAGACCATATGGAGCTCAAGACTAGAAAAAGGACTAGAGAGCCACTAGCTCCTAAAACAAAACCTTTAGGAGCCAAATGACTCTAGAATCACTTATTGTAGAACTACAGAATCACTTAATATGATTCACTTAATATAGGTTGTTTAGAAGCACTGCTGTCCACAGTTGCAGAACTAGACAATAACTAATACTATTTTTGTAACATTTAAATGTTTTTATATGGTTAGTTAACTAAGTTAGTCAACATGAATTACAATGAACAATACTTTTACAGCACTTATTGATCTTGGTTAATGTTAATTTTTCAACATATCATTTAAAAAAAAAATATATTATTAAAAGTTGTATACAATAACATCAATACAATATGAACTAACATGAACTATGAACAACTATATTTATAAAAATTGTAACATTATCTGAAATTGTAACTAACCAAGCATGCTGTTCATGATAACTAATGCATTAACCAATGTTAACAAATGGAACCTTATTGTAAAGTTTTGTCATTTTTTAATTCCATTTATTACAACAAAACTTTATTTTGAACACTATAACATGTGATACTGTGACCTTAATATGCTATTTCTACCTAATCTTATCCTTAAAATTGAATTTTGTTAAATAATGTAGTCAGGTTTATTCAATCAAGTTAAATAAAAATTTTGAACTGAGTTCATTTATATATTACCACTTGAAGTACATTTTCAGGTTACCTGACAAACATTTTTTTTTTATTTTTATATATATATATTTTTATGCAGCGGCGTAGCCAAGGTTGGGCTGGGGTGGGCCTGGGCCCACCCAAATTAGACCTAGGCCCACCCAGAATATTAGAGATTATTCTTCAAATATATATGACTAAAATAGTTTTACAAAATGCATAAATTCTGATTTCTAAAAGTGTGAAAGAACTGTTTGAATGCTCTGCCTTTCTGTTGTTATGGAAATTTGGTAAAAAAAAAAACAATTGGGGTGAAAATTTGACCCATCCATTTTTATTGAGGCCCACCCAAAAGTAATTTCCTGGCTATGCCATTGTTTTACAGTAAATTATTTTTTTATCTACACATTACTGCTCTGACTGATTCAGTGAGTGACAGATTCAAACCATTGTGAGTTTGTGATTATTTGATTGATTGTCAATCTGATTCATTAAAAAAAAAAAAAAAAATGCTTATTTGAGTCATTGATTTGCAATTTAGACATCACAAGTTGCACTGTTCATTGTTGTGAGGACAACAACGCAACAGAAAGATGCATATTATAATACATTTACCAGATCAAATATGATGAGACCGTATATCAACGCAAGTAATATTTGTCATCTGTCATTAGTGGCAACTAGATTTTGTTTAATTTCTTGTTGCATTTGTGATAATTTTGCTCACAGACAGGGGCTTTGCCACATTGCAAAGCTGCTCATTCCAAATCCTTTCCCTGATATAGCAGAGAGTTATTTTTAAAGACTTTTCATAACAGTAATACCTCACTATGTTAGTTGCATTTTAATAGGCTGCACCATTTACATTCTTACTGTCACTGACTTGAAGGGATTATGGGCTCAAGCCGTAATGCCTCTCCAATTAGAGGCCACTCAAAGAGGTCTTTGCCACACTGCAGCTCTCCATGTTGTGGCTCCTCCAGATGTGGCAAAACCCCTTTCAGCCCAGCTACAAATCCAGACTGACACCAAGGTCGCCAACACCTCCCTGTGCCTGTCATTCTCTCTTAGACACGCTTGTATTCTCTTTTCTGACATGTTCCCCCGTCAACCAGACCCATTAACAATAAAGTTAATGGTACAAGACTGGAGCACATTTGCAGAAGGAAAGCAAGATGCAGTTTCACCCAGATTAAATAAATTCTCATGATCTATCTACTGCAGTTTCTCAATAATAAAGTAAGCAAAGGCTTCAAGGTCCTTTTGATTTACTAGCTAGTCTAACAAGGCAGTGATTTATATAAAATCACTAGCTTCATTTACAAAAGTCTAAGCCAGAAAAATACTGCGGTTTCTTTTAAAGGTAAACTCAGTTCTAAAGTGTGAAATAAATCTGTTTTAAATGATTAATTGAAACAAAAATATATTTTCTTACAAAAATGTGCGATTGTAACCATAATTCCCTCCAAACTACCATAGTTACTACATTTATTGTCAAAACAATGAAATCATAACAAATGTAATATTTGATTTTCTTCAAACTGTTTAAGAAGCATTCAGAATCTTTTATAATGTTAAATTGCATTCCCTATCTGTCACTCACTCGACGTTGGTGTCGATGTAGTGACACTAGGGGTCACTCTTGGGAGCCCGAGACACCTCTGGTCTTTGATAAAAGGCCAATGAAAATTGGCGAGTGGTATTTGCATGCCACTCCCTCAGACATACGGGTGTAAAAGGAGCTGGTATGCAACCACTCATTCAGATTTTCTCTTCGGAGCCGAACGGTCATGCTCACTGAGCTGAATACTACTGTTCATTCACCTCTGCTGGATCTGACGGCGCATTTCAGCGGCTTCTCCCTCCTCTGCACTGGTGCACTGCAAAGAATGCCCCTGGGCACTTCGGCAGAAAAACTAGAGAGTATATTTTCTGAAAGAGCATTTTTCCCCTCTAAAGGAGTATATATTTCTCTAAAAGAGCGCACACACGGAACGTCTTTTTAAAGACGCGTCTTTTTAAAGATGCTTTTCCGATTGTGTGTTATTCCTGGTTGCGCTCGTTATCTCTCGCCTTCTGACGGTCACGATCACTGTCTTTCGTGTCTGGGCACTGCTCACGTGGAGACAGCGTTCGTGGATGGTCATGTTCTCATTGCGAGAATATGTCCATGGCAACGTTGCGGTCGCGGCTCGCCTTCGTAAGAAAGCGAGCCACCCCAGAGGCTCCCGCCTCGGTCCTTTTACCCACGGGTATGAGGCTAGCGTGGCTAGCACTAGGGGCGATTTGGGGACCCCAATGGGACCGCCTCCGCCGGGTATCCCCCCGTAGACCTCCCATTCCCCAACACGCTCGTCTGCCCCGATCGGGCTTCCGGGTGAGTATGCCGGCTCGTCTCACGGCGAGTTCGACCTCTCATTCGGAGCCCGTGAAAGTGATGAGCTCTCGAGCGCAGCATCGGAGAGCAGACTTGTCCAGTCGGAAGCCTCAGCTGGGCTCCTCCCTTCGAAGTCGATTGCCCAGTCACAGGCTGACGCGGAGATGACGACATGCTTTCCCGGGCAGCCGCGAGCGTCGGCTAGAGTGGAACTCACTGCTCTTCCCTGAACCCTCACGGCTCGGTGATTGGTTCCTGGGCTCGCAGTGCCACTCAAAGCCACGCCCCGCACCTTTTCCTTTCTTCCCGGAAGTGCATGAAGAGCTGACAAGGTCGCGGGAGGCACTTTTTACTGCCCGGTCCCGATCTTTTCAGCTTCCCCGCCCTCACTACCCTCGATGGTGGGGCGGCCAAGGGCTATTCAGCAATCCCCCGGTGGATAAAGGCGCTCGCGGTGCACCTATGCCCACAGAGCGCCGCCACCTGGCGCAGGTGCCCAAAGCCCCCATCCAAGGCCTGTAGGTTTACGTCGTCTCTGACATCCAAGGCCTACGGTGCCGCTAGACAAGCCGCCTCTGCCCTGCACGCCATGGCTCTCCTGCAAGTCCGCCAAGGCGCTAAAGGAACTGCACGAGGGTAGTTCCACCCCGGGATTGATGCAGGAACTGCGCTCGGTGACCGACCTCGCTTTCCAAGCGACGGAGGTCACGGCGCGGTCTCTCTGGCGGACTATGGCTACACTAGTGGTCCAGAAGCGCCACCTTCGGCTCAACCTGGTCGAGATGGGTGAGGCAGACAGGACACGATTCCTTGCTGCCCCCATTACCCAGGCAGGCCTTTTCGGCAACACCGTCGAGGACTTTGCCCAGCAGTTTTCGATGGTAGAGCAGTAGATGGATGCTAGCCAGCATATCCTGCCCCAGCGCGGCTCAAGATCCCGCACCCCATCTACTCATCGCCAAGGGCGTCCCCCTGCGGTGACTGCACCGGCTCCGCCGCAGCCCGCCCCTTCGGCCCGGCCCCGGCGTGGAGCCCACCGCAGGACGTAGACACCACCCGTCTCGCGGCTGCCCAGAACCCGTGAAAGGCTTCAAAGCACCCTTGAGACGGGCGACCCAGGGACAACGAAACCCGCTGCTCTGGAGCTGGTAAGCATATCTTTTTGTTACTTTTTGCATTTAATTGCGCTGCATGCCCAAGTGGTTGCAGTACTCAAGAGCTCAGCAAGAGCGGTTTCCTTGTTCCCTGGGTCACGTATCCGGTGTGTACGGCCGTCATCACGACCACCGTCCACCATTCTATTTGGCAGGTCTGGCGCTCCAATGGCGGTCTCCCACCCCTGAGCACCCAGCTGTGGCACAAATCTGCCCCCAGTGTGACAGTCTCCACGGGTCACGAGGACAGGCCTCTTCCTCCCCCATCCCAGGCTGTTCCGGGGGTGGTCACAAGGAGCCAGGTAAGTGCTTCGATGTCCTTAGACTCAGGATGGCCACGACGTGGTGTGGCACCTCGAGCTCCGCCGCGAGGCCCCACCTGCCAGAACGTCCGGTGACATTGTCCCTTTGGTCCCCCTCGCACGGAACTTGGATGCATGGCTTGCGCTTTCCAATCCGTCACGAGGGCTGGTCCGGACTGTCCGACTCGGCTGCGCGATTCACTTCGCCAGGCATCCGCCCAGGTTCAGCGGTGTCCACTTCACCTTGGTGAAAGACAAAAACACTGCTACCTTGCACAGAGATCGCTACCCTCCTACGGAAGGGCGCGATAGAACCTGTCCCTCCAGCTGAGATGAAGAAGGGGTTTTTCAGCCCCTACTTCATCGTACCGAAAAAAGGCGGTGGGTTCTGAACTAGGCTTTACACAGACTCCTGTTCAAGATGCTGATGCAAAAACGCATTCTGGCGAGCGTCCGGCATCAAGATTGGTTCGCGGTGGTAGACCTGAAGGATGTGTACCTCCACGCCTCGATCCTTCCTCGACACAGACCCTTCCTGCCGTTCGCGTTCGAGGGTCAGGCGTATCAGTACAAAGTCCTCCCTTTCGGCCTGTCCCTGTCTCCTCGCATCTTTACGAAGGTCGCAGAGGCTGCCCTTGCCCCGTTAAGGGAGGTGGGCATTCACGTTCTCAACTATCTCAAAGACTGGCTAATCCTAACTCACTCTCGAGACGTGTTGTGCGCACACAGGGACCTGGTGCTCTCACACCTCAGCCGACTAGGGCTTCGGGTCAACTGGGAAAAGAGCAAGCTCCTCCCGGTTCAGAGCATCTCTTTTCTCGGTTTGGAGTTGAACTCAGTCTCCTTGACGGCGCGCCTTACAAACGAGCGCGGCCAGTTGGTGCTGGCCTGTTTGAAGGCGTTCAAACAGGGAACAGCGGTTCCACTGAAACTTTTTCAGAGGCTCCTGGTGCATATGGCATCCTCGGCGGTGGCCACCCCGCTCGGGTTGATGCATATGAGGCCGCTTCAGCAAAGGCTCCAGACTTGAGTCCTGAGACGGCCATGGCGCCACGGGACACACCGCGTGGCCATTACGTCGGTCTGTCACCATCTTCTCAGCCCTTGGACCGACCTCTCGTTCCTACGGGCAGGTGTTCCTCTAGAACTGGTCCCCAGGCACGTCGTGATCAGGACAGACACCTCCAAAATGGGCTGGGGCGCTGTTTTGCAATGGGCACGCAGCCGCCGGCCTCTGCACAGGTCCGCGACTGCATTGGCACATCAACTGCCTCAAGTTGCTGGCAATTCTGCTCACCCTGCGGAGGTTTCAGCCGTTGATCCAGGGCAAGCACGTGTTAGTTCAGACAGACAACACGACAATGGTAGCATATGTCAACCGCCAAGGTGGTTTGCGCTCTCGTTGTATGTCACAACTCGCCCACCGTCTCCTCCTCTGGAGTCAGCAGCACTTCAAGTTGCTGCAAGCCACTCACATCCCAGGCAACCTCAACACTACAGCGGACGTGCTGTCACAACAGGTTACCCTCAGCGGAGAGTGGAGACTCCACCTTCAGGTGGTCCAGCTGATTTGGAGTCGATTCGACAGGCACAGGTGCACCTGTTCACCTCCCAAGAATCCTCCCCACTGCCCGCTCTGGTACACCCTGACCGAGGCCCCCCTCGGCATAGACGTGCTGGCACACAGCTGGCCACCTGGCATTCGCAAATACGCGTTTCCCCCAGTGAGCCTGCTTGCACAGACCCTGTGCAAGGTCAGGGAGGACAAGGAGCAGGTCGTCCTGGTAGCACCCTACTGGCCTGCCCAGATGTGGTGCTCGGACCTCATGCTCCTCGCGACAGCTCCCCCCTGGCGAATTCCCCTTTCTCAGGGAAGGGGCGCCATCTGGCACCCGTGCCCAGACCTCTGGAATCTCCAGGTCTGGCCCCTGGACAGGATGCGGAAGACCTAAGCTGTCTCCCACCTGCGGTGGTAGACATGATCACTCAGGCTAGGACCCCCTCTACGAGGAGCCTGTATGCCTTTAAGTGGCATCGGTTTGCTAAGTGGTGTTCTTCCCGTCGGGAAGACCCCCAGAGATGCGCAGTCAGATCAGTGCTTTCCTTCCTGCAAGAGAGGTTGGAAGGGAGGCTGTCCCCTTCTACCTTGAAGGTGTACGTTGCTGCCATAGCAGCACACCACAACGCAGTCGATGGTAAGTCCTTAGGGAAGCACGACCTGATCATCAGGTTCCTAAGAGGCGCCAGGAGGCTGAATCCCTCCAGACTGCGCCTCGTTCCCTCATCGGACCTCTGTAGTTTTTCAGGTTCTACAGAGAGCCCCCTTTGAGCCTTTGCAGTCAGCCGAGCTTAAGACACTCTCCTTGAAGACTGCCCTCCTGACTGCGCTCACTTCCATCAAGAGGGTAGGTGACCTGCAAGCATTCTCTGTCAGTGAAACATGCCTGGAGTTTGGTCCAGGTTACTCTCACGTGATCCTGAGACCCTGACCGGGCTATGTGCCCAAGGTTCCCACCACCCCTTTAGGGACTAGGTGGTGAACCTGCAAGCGCTGCCCCAGGAGGAGGCAGACCCAGCCCTGTCATCGCTGTGTCCGGTGCGCACTTTACGCATCTATTTGGATCGCACGCAGAGCTTTAGGATT
The DNA here is from genome assembly GCF_019703515.2 of Myxocyprinus asiaticus. Classification (NCBI taxonomy): domain Eukaryota; kingdom Metazoa; phylum Chordata; class Actinopteri; order Cypriniformes; family Catostomidae; genus Myxocyprinus; species Myxocyprinus asiaticus. Next base: position 33,871,555 of record NC_059373.1, read on the forward strand.
TCTGAGCAGCTCTTTGTCTGCTTTGGTGCACAGTAAAAAGGAAGTGCTGTCTCCAAGCAGAGGAGCGCCCACTGGCTAATTGACGCAATAACTATGGCATATGTAGCCTAGGACATGCCGCCCCCGGTAGGGCTACCAGCCCATTCTACCAGGGGTGTAACGGCTCCCTGGGCCCTGGCCAGGGGTGCCTCCCTAACAGACATTTGCTGAGTAGTGTGCTGGGCAACACCCAACACCTTTGCAAGGTTCTACAATCTCCGGGTGGAACCGGGTTCGTCCCAGGTAGTGGCACGCAACACAAGTGGATAAGCCCGGGATAGCTGGCCGGGTGTATCACTTGCACATAGTGCCTTCCACCTCCCTTGGAGCTGAAGACGTGTGCCATTAATTCCCAGTAGTGTTCACAAACTTTGTTCCCTGGTTGACTTCCTCCGAGCCCTGTGGCAGTCAAGTTTTCGGAGAGACTCGCTGCCAGCCCAGTACATGTGCTAAGAGTCCTGTTCTGGGGTAGGTGCTCCGCATGTGGCGGTTCCCATTAAGGCTAACCCCATGCGATCTATATCTTCCACTAGTTCGTTTCCCTGCTGGCAAACTGCGTCTTCCTTGGGCAGAGCCCCTCTGCCCCAGTCTCCATGTTTGTAGTAACTCCCTATTGGGCAGGATCTACCTTGAAGGCTCTCCACTTGTTGGAAAGACCATTTGACATATTTTTCCACTTAAATATCCCCCCCTCTCTTTGGGCGAGGTGTGGTCTCCGCGGTGTCTTCCCCTTGGGAGGGACACCCCCCGACTAGACCTGGCGTCCCAGTCGGATAATCCCCCTTCTTTTTTAGGGAGTGGAAAAAGAGAAGGGGAAAAGAGGCCACGACTGGGTTAAGCCTGTCTCTATCTTTGGGTAGTCGACTTGTCCCCAAAAAGGGCCGTTCGACACTCATAACTGTGTCGGGGGAGGTTACATGTTGACCTGGTGTGCTGGCTATGAAGCACACAGCAAGTCTGCCCACCACACACCGCCAGTTCATGTAACACAGTTCAGCCTTGTGGCGTTTTGAATAGGGACCCCTAGTGTCACTACATCGACACCAACGTCGAGTGAGTGACAGATAGGGAACATCATGGTTACTGGTGTAACCTCCGTTCCCTGATGGAGGGAACGAGACTTTGTGTCCCTCCTGCCACAACGCTGAACTACCTGCTGAAATGGCCGGACCTCATATCGGATCCTCAGCATAAAACCTGAATGGGTGGTTGCATACCAGCTCCTTTTATACCCGTATGTCCGGGGGAGTGGCATGCAAATACCACTCGCCAATTTTCATTGGCCTTTTATCAAAGACCAGAGGTGTCTCGGGCTCCCAAGAGTGACCCCTAGTGTCACTACATCGACACCAACGTCTCGTTCCCTCCATCAGGGAACGGAGGTTACACCAGTAACCATGATGTTTTGTGTATTTATTTATGACAGTGGTGTCTAATACCAAATAGTAGAAACAATTACTCTTCTATTCTATTCTATTCTATTCTATTATGGTAATACCTTAAATGTTTCTTCATTTAAACACACAAAGTTACCCTGAAAACATTTGTTCATCATTTGATGTTATAATTATTCTTTGGTCAAATAGTTAAATGTTATCCTATAATCTGTTAAGTGATACACAACAAAAATTTTAAGAAAGCTTTTAGCTGCTTTCAAAGGGTTGAAAGCTGTCATTTTTTATTTCCTTGGTGAAAACTCTATGAGCATATAATAGTATAGCTTATTGCCAATATAAGCTGGTCTCATAGGACACAGACTAACACACTACTATCTGCTGTTAGAGCAGTATCTGTGTGGTGATGTCAGAGAATTACACCCTCTGGGTCACATCCTCCAGCATAGATGAAGAGGTCTGTGGTCACTGTTGAACACTCAACTTACAGTACATTTCAGGTCGGATCATGAGAGAAATGCATGTAGGGCTGAGTGCTAAGATATATTGAGCTGTGTGAGCTGAAATGTATTTGAAATTGTAATTAATATTGCATTGACCCCTTATATCTGAGACAATAGGATTGGAAGGCTTCTGTTTTTTGAAGAGGACTATTTGTAAATCTTTCTCAATATAGGGCTCAGCAGTAAGATTCTGGAAGTACAAATCCCATTCATTTTCGCCATAGAGAAACTGATTTTTAGTGATATTGTATAAATCTTATAGCTAGGGTGGCCAGAAGTCCCGTTTTTCCTGGGACAGTCCCGTATTTAAGCACTTTTTCTAGTGTCCTGACTTATACTGAAAAAAACTGTGTTTTATCCCAAATTTCTCCTCTCCTAAAATGTCTCTATCGCCTATGCGGCTTTCTCAGTCTTGTGAGTATTCTAATCAAAGGTAGCTAAGGATAGGCTTGTAAAACCAATAAAATCACACCGTGCTATTTGAAGTATATGATTGGATTAAACTATCCTATCACAATCCCCTATCAATAGACGTCCAGTTAGTGAACTGATTGAAGAGTCAATCTGAAAGAGCGCACAGATGAAATTGCGGCTGGAAAAATGTCAAGGAAGCATGCATGTACATTTAATGAGGATCTTCAAAAAGAGTTTAATTTCTAAAAAAGGAGTCACAGACAGAGCCTAGTAAAGTGAAGTGTGAGATTTGTGGAGCTCGCTTTTCCATCACCCATGGAGGCCACACTGACATCGCGCAGCATGTTCATAAAAAAAAATAAAAATTAAAAATTTTTAAAAAAGAGTGGATGTTGCTAAAAGTAAGTGTGCCACACCAAGTGTTAGCGATTTTTTTGTGAAGCAAAATTCAGAATCTGACAAGGTGCACGCAAGTGGAAGACTTTTTGCTTATCATTCTGTTGTGCACGGCCATAGATTTGCACATTCACGACCTGAGAAAAGTCTTGCAGGCCAGGCTGGAGGAAACATTCATACCCTCTGACATTAAAAAGCAGTTGGATGCCCTGGTTGAAGCTGGTGACATGCAAGCGGATGATTTCTTTTGTGCTGTCAGAAACTTTTATTCAGCATCGGTGGATTACCTCCAAAATTGGAGCCGCTCATTGAAGAACACAGACAAACTTGACTGGGCCCTATTGAGAGACATTCCAGTGTGGAAAGATATTCAGAGCAGCCTCGAACACTTCTACTCCAGAATCCCCGCTCTCAGTTTGATTGACGAAACCACACTCTTTGATGAGTGGGCTTACGTGAAAAACATTGTCACTCGTCACATCACTGAGTGGAACATAAACAAGACGGCCATGTCTGAGAGATGGACAGATGTTTTTCGTGAGCTGGAGAGCAAGACCATCAACTGTGTTGTTTGTTTTATGCCTGCCTGGGACATCTGCATCTGTGGAGCTTGTGATCTCATTAATGAACGCAGCATGGACACCGGATAAATGTTGACTCAGTGTAAAAGTCATGAAGACAATGCTTTTCATACGTCTTAATTTTGGACTGGACTGCTCTGCATTTTACGATAAACTCTTGAAAGACAAGTGCACACTGAAAAATAATTCTGCCAGCGAAAAGTACAAGGTGACAAAGTTACAGATGCGGATGCACCCTCTAATTCGCATTGATCTGCGCCCAGGTAAGGATACGTCAATTTCATATTTGCTGGGAGGGGTCTGGTCACCCTACTTCTAGCACAGACCTACCATGAACTTCAAGATTGTTAAGTGATAATATATGCTTCTGTAGAATCTAAAATTCAGTGTGAATTTAATGAAAAACATGAATAAAAAAATCTATAGCCGAATTATAAAATACTAATTTTAAAGGAATAGTTCACCCAAAAATGAAAATTCTCTCATCATTTACTCACCCTCATGTTATCCCAGATGTGTATGACTTTCTTTCTTCTGCAAAACAGAAATGAATAATTTTAAAAGAATATCTCAGTTCTGTAGGTCCATACAACGCAAGTGAATGGTGACCAGACATTTGAAGCTCCAAAAAGCACATAAAGGAAACATAAAAGTAATCCATACGACTCCAGTGGTTTAATAGGTGCCTTCTAAAACGATCCAGTCGGTTTTGGGTGATAACAGACCAACAAATAAGACCTTTTTCACTGTACAAGTTGCCATTGCAGTCTTGTTCATCATTCACTTGCATTGTGTGGACAGAGCTGAGATATTCTTCTAAACATCTTCATTTGTGTTCTGCAGAAGAAAGAAAGTCATACATGTCTGGAATGGCATGAGGTTGAGAAAATGAGAGATAATTTTCATTTTTGTGTGAACTATTCCTTTAATAGCCATTTAATAGCCAAATTCAGAGAGACAGACTACACTACCCATTATCCTGGAGAGAGCTCCACCAATCAGTTAAGAGAATAATAAAAATAAAAATTCTGTTATAATTTACTCACCCCATGTCTTTCCAAACCTGTATGACTTTTACGCTGAAATAAGTGTATTAAATATTCCGGTCCATCTTCTCAATACAATAACAGTTAGTAGTGACTAACTTTAGAGCTTAAAAAAGCAAGCTAAAGTGCTAACGTGTAAAATTGCATTGTTTAGTGCAAGTTCAAACATTGCAAGTTCTCGCATGAACATGCAAACCATTGTGAAGGAGCTTTTCGCATAGTGCTCATGAACACGCAAGGGACAGCAAGATTTTCACTGAAAAATTAAGTACATTTCGAGTTGTCTCTCATCAAAACATAATGCATGCCTTCAGAAGACTTGGAACATGACACACAAGTCGACAATTTTTTATGATAATTTTGGGTGCTTTTTTTAATTTTTTGTTTTATTCAAGTGTGGCACTGTCAACTCAATTTACTGAGAAGATGGACCTAGATGTTCATTTTAATTTAATTATTTTCCTTTTGTGTTCTGTAGAAGAAACTCATACAGGTTTGAAACACATGAGGGTGAATAAATGATGACACATTTTCCATTTTGTGTAGACTGTTCCTTTACAGTCTTGTACATTTGTCTTTTTTTTCTCTCTCTCTCTCATTTTTCACTTATTTTTTGCTTCAAATCAAAGTTGGTACCGTTGTGATTCATCTCAGAGCTGGTTGGTTAAGTTTAACACTTAGAAGTCTTAGTTTAAGATTTTTTTTTAAATCTTCAAAATGTATGAAAAAAAAGTAGGGAACCAAGGTTGCTGAAACAAATGTAGCTGCTACTGTTGCGTTCTGTTGCGTCATTGATTTGACTCCTTTCATTCTGAATTGCAGTTCTTCCCCTCGTGTGCACAATTATACAGTATAGCCTTTCCTATCCAGCCGGCCTCATTAACAAGGCGCCCACCAACAGTAATAGGTTCAAATGGCCAGCACTGGGACTTTAATTAACATTGTGGATTACACTGGTCATTCTCATTCTTTTCCTCATTGTTTCGATTTAAATTGCAGTTTTTTTGACCGAGTGAGCACTTTAATGGATTCCTGCTGGCAATTACATTTGTTATCTGCTCGGCGTATGTTATGTCATTGCCCTGAACTTTATAGATGTAATAAATAGTGCCATTTACAGTGGACAGTAGGACTGTATGCTGTCTTATTCTTTAGGTATGTGGGAACAACTGGCTGAGGAATCAAAGCATTTGCATTTGCACACTTGCCTTTGGTTAATGTCCCTTCCGAAAACTCATGGACATGACCTATGTATGTAAATGAATGAAATAATTTTTGTGGCTGAACTATTCCTTTAAAGAGCATTTCCTTATGTACTGGCCCTGCTGTTTTTTTATGGAGAAAAGTGACAGAAAGTGGCCATCTGATCTATTCAAGGGAAGACTCTATGTTTAGAGCTCCCTTATCTAATCATCTCCTTCTTGTTAGGCTGTCTTGTCCTTTCAGACAGGCTATCATCAGACTACTTCACATCTATCATATCATATTCCTGGGTTAAATGGGTATTTATAGCTTTATCCATACTAAAACACATGGCAGAATGCAGACAATAGTAACTGATACCCACTGCGGGACATGCATGTGCTTTAGCCAGTGGTTGTGTTAGCTAATTTAATTTCAAAAACACTTCTAGTCAGAACATCCACAAATCTACTAGCAGTGCTTATTGATGACACCATTAAATCAGAACTGCATTCTTTGTGGCTTGTAGTCCATGTTGGTAAGCTTTGAGGCCATGTACTGTATGGAAGGTTGTTAGACAATTCCAAACTCAGCTTTGATTTACATTTGACATTGCTATTTGATAAAGAAGCAACATGGAAATAAACTGTTGAAGTCAGAAGTTTACATTCACCTTAGCCAAATACATTTAAACTCAGTTTTTCACAATTCCTGACATTTAATAGTAGAAAACATTCCCTGTCTTAGGTCAGTTAGGATCACTACTTTTTTTTAAGAATGTGAAATGTCAAAATAATAATAGAGAGAATTATTTATTTCAGCTTTTATTTATTTCATCATATTCCCAGTGGGTCAGAAGTTTATATACACTTTGTTAATATTTGGTAGCATTGCCATTTAAATTGTTTAACTTGGGTCAAACATTTTGGATAGCCTTCCACAAGCTTCTCACAATAAGTTGCTGGAATTTTGGCCCATTCCTCCAGACAGAACTGGTGTAACTGAGTCAGGTTGGCCTCCTTGCTCACACATGCTTTTTCAGTTCTACCCACAAAATCAGATTGAGTTCAGGGCTTTGTGCAGGCCACTCCAGTACCTTGACTTTGTTGTCCTTAAGCCATTTTGCCACAACTTTGGAGGTATGCTTGGGGTCATTGTCCATTTGGAAGACCCATTTGCAACCGAGTTTTAACTTCTTGGCTGATGTCTTGAGATTTTGCTTCAGTATATCCATATCATTTTCCTTCCTCATGATGCCATCTATTCTGTGAAGTGCACCAGTCCCTCCTGCAGCAAATCATGTTATGTTGATATAGGATTTGTTTTACTGTGGATATAGATACTTGTCTACCTGTTTTCTCCAGCATCTTCACAAGGTCCTTTGCTGTTGTTCTGGGATTGATTTGCACTTTTTGCACCAAACTACGTTCATCTCTAGGAGACAGAATGCATCTCCTTCCTGAGCGGTATTATGGCTGCGTGGTCCCATGGTGTTTATACTTGTGTACTATTGTTTGAACCAGACTTGTGGAGGTCCACCATTTTTTTATTTTTATTTTTTTTTTTTTTTTTGGAGGTCTTGGCTGATTTCTTTTGATTTTCACATGATGTCAAGCAAAGAGGCACTGAGTTTGCAGATAGGCCTTAAAATACATCCACAGGTACTCCTCCAATTCAGTACACCTCATATCAGAAGCTAATTGGCTAATTGTCTAAAGGCTTGACATTTTCCAAGCTGCTTAAAGGCACAGTTAACTTAGTGTATGTAAACTTCTGACCCACTAGAATTGTGATATAGTCAATTAAAAGAGAAACAATCTGTCTGTAAACAATTGTTGGAAAAATTACTCATGTCATGCACAAAGTAGATGTCCTAATGACTTGCCAAAACTATAGTTTGCTAATATTAAATCTGTGGAGTGTTTAAAAAAATTAGTTTTAATGACTCCCACCTAAGGGTAAGTAAACTTCTGACTTCAGCTGTATAGCAAGTACAACACATGAACAGCATGTATATACAGTACATACTGTATGCAAGTGTATTCCAAAAATGTAGACAAAATAAACTTTCATTAGAAGGCTGGAAGTCTTTCTCTTTCAGGAAAATAGACACAAATACAAAGTGGTGCACAGGGTGAATTTTGTTGACTTTAAACCATTCAAGTAGTTTTACTGCTCCTACATTACTTGGTAAAAGATGCATTCGAGCTTGAGTATGAAGTTTCTGTATGCATTCACAAATTAAAACTGTACTTAAGAAGAAACCAAAGCACGTCTTAATTTGCATCATCTCATTTGCTTATGATGACCTTGGTACATTGGTAGAGCTGCAGTTTCCTCTCCAGAACACATCTCACAATCTCACTGGAAAATGTGTGGGTTGGCATGATGAGTGTGGCAAACATTTACCATGGCTGCATGTTGCCTCTGTTAATGGGGAAAACTCCTCTACAAGCCAATTCAGTCACTCAAATCAATGTTGACACAAGATGTACAAATACAAAGGGGTAAAGAAGCCTGAAGCACACACTTACATAAACATTTGAATCTATTTATTTCCTAGTGTCTTCCATCCCCCCTCTCATTCTTGTGGCCAAAGGCTTGTCTTCTCATGCATAACGGTGGCCTTTATTCAGTATATATATAGTTTGTGGCTCAGAGCACAGGCAAAAGACATTTTGCTGGCTTTAAAAAAAACAAGCACAGAGACAAACATTCAGGCAAATGTACGCAAGTAAACAAACAAAATGATTACCTGCTCTAGAGGTGTGTTCAGATTAGCATTAGTGAAATTAAAGCTCATTAATTTCAAGTTTATGAGCACTGTTGATGTCTCTCAAAGGCTTTTCAAATGATTTACTTTACTCTAAAGATTTTCAGAGCCCATTTGTGCAAACAGTGCTGGAGATAAATGTGTAGCCCTGCAGCCGATGCTCACATAATGTTTACCAATACCAGCAGAATCACTAAACCTTTGGGAGAGGATTACTTAAGCCACAAACTCTGTGCTCTTTCTGAGAGTTTTTGTGCTAAAATTGCCAACATTGGAAGAGTTACTTTAGAGCCAGAAGCAAACCATATTAAAGGTGATGTGTGTAATTCTTTAGATGTTAAAATACTTTGTGCTATCCCAGCTTAATATGCAGAGGCAACTATAAGTAAGCTACTGTCATGATGGTGTGCTATTGTGCAGTATATATTGCAGAAATATTAGAAGATTTATAGTAGTAATAGGCTGACCAGATTCCTGCTTGTGGAAAACAGGACAACCCCCTCCCAGCAAAAATGAAATTGACGTATACTTACCTAGGCGCAGATCAGTGCGAAGAAGAGGGAGAACGTTTTTCATTGTACGCTTGCCTTTCAAGAGCTTAGCGTAAAATTCAGAGCAGACCAGTCCAAAATTAAGACGTACGAAAAGCATTGCCTTCATGACTGTTACACTGAGTCGAGATTTATCCGGTGTCCATGCTGCGTTCATTAATGAGATCACAAGCTCCACAGGCAGGCATAAAACAAACTCCACAGTTGATGGTCTTGCTTTTCAGCTCACGAAAAACATCTGTCTGTCTCAGACACGGCCGTCTTGTTTATGTTCCACTCAGTGATGTGACGAGTGACAATGTTTTTCGCGCAAGCCCACTCATCAAAGAGTGTGGTATCGTCAATCAAACTGAGAGCGGGGATTCTGGAGTAGAAGTGTTCGAGGCTGCTCTGAATATCTTTCCACACTGGGATGTCTCTCAATAGGGCCCACTCAAGTTTGTCTGTGTTCTTCAATGAGCAGCTCCAATTTTGTAGGTAATCCACCAATGCTGAATAAAAGTTTCTGACAGCACAAAAGAAATCATCTGCTCGCATGTCACCAGCTTCAACCAGGGCATCCAACTGCTTTTTAATGTCAGAGGGTATGAATGATTCCTCCAGCCTGGCCTGCAAGACTTTTGTCTTGCATGAATGTCCAAAGCCACTTCTGTGGCTGATATGTGGTCTTGCTCTACTATCTCCAGTGCATGGTTAAAAGTGGCTGTTTGCTTGAGTGTGAAGCCAATCCAAAGTTTAGTGCAAGGATCGCTGCAAATGTGTAGTATTCTTTCAAGAGCTGGACCAAGAGAGAGGAAATGTGTTGCCATGCTGATAGTCCAGCAGCACAAAATCACAAAAGTCTTTGAGATCCTTCACACGCACTGTGTAGATATGGAAGTATTTTTACACCTTCACAGCAAATCTCTCTAAATCTATCGGAAGACAATCCACTGCTATTTGCAATGTGTTATGGATGATGTGTGCATTACAGCCAATCCCCAAAATTTCCCTTCCTAGCTTTGACTGCAGCTTTCTCCAGATATTGTCTTTACCAGCTCTGTTAACACCACCGAAGTTTGTGTTGGTGTTGTCGGCACAGAGGGCAATTAGTTTTTGATCAAGGTCATGTTTTTCAATGACGTTGGAAATGTAGTCAGTTTGCAAATCCGACGCCTCACCTGGCAGAGATGAAAACTCAATTATCTTGACTTTTATACCATCTAGTGGATTAAAATAATGCACAAGCACAGGGAACAATTGTATGTCTTTGTGGTTGGATGCATCCACAGTCAGTGTGACAAACAAGCACTTGTCCAAATCACTCTGAACTTCTTCCTCTGACAAAGGAGCAAGTACGTTGCATATGACAGCTTCAGATTTGGTGTGGGCTTCGGATCATACAATTTCTTGATCAATTTCGCAGTGCAGTCAGCTGATCGAAAACTATGGCCATGCACAACAGAATGATAAGCAAAAAGTCCTTCACTTGCGTGCACCTTGTCAGATTCTGAACTTTGCGTCACAAAAAAAATTGCTAACACTTGGTGGCACACTTACTTTTAGCAGCAGCCACATTATTTTTTGGATGAACATGCTGCGCGATGTCGGTGAGGCCTCCATGGGCGATGGGAAAGCGAGCTCCACAAATCTCACACCTCACTTTTCTAGGCTCTGTCTGTGACTCCTTTTTTAGAAATGTAAACTCTTTTTGAAGATCCTCATTAAGTGCACATGCATGCTTTCTTGACATTTTACATTTACAAATACGGGACTGTAATGGGTTCACGATGGGCAAAGAGGAGGCGGGAACCGGCAGAACAGTCAGCATAATTTTAATGACGTAATTGAACTTAAAACAACATTAAACACAAACACACACACAGTGACACACTCTCAAACTGGCACCACTGGCTCATCTTTATCCCCCTCCCGACTGATTAGCCCAATTCAGGGCTGGGCATGTGTCCTCACGTCCCGGCCCCGCACTCCTCCTAGTCACAGGGACAAAGCATGACTTTTTCTGAATAAGTAGAGACAGTAGAAAAAGTGCTTAAATACGGGACTGTCCCGGGAAAAATGGGACGTCTAGCCAGGGGCAGACTGGGAAGAAAATTCGGCCCGGAAATATTACGTAGAAACGGGGTGAGTAGTTGTTGGGCATTTGGGGTTGCTGTCCTTTTCTTCATACTGCTGCCCCCTTCCGCATATTGCAGTGCCATTTTGTGGCACGTTCTGCATAATGCAGCGGCCCATGCGGCCACATTTCACAGCGTGCCCACCGGGAAATGTCCCGGTTCTCCCAATGGCCGGTCCGTGCCTGCATCTTGCCATCCTAAGTAGTAAGCTATTCGGCAGTAAATACTTAAAAAATAGTAAAAGTCGTATGGTAGTATGCTATTCTGCAGTATATAATGTAGAAATAGTAAAAGTCGTATGGTAGTATGCTATTCGTCACTATATACAGTACTTCAGAAATAGTAAGAGTTGTATGGTAGTAGGCCTATGCTATTCTGTAGTATATCCTGCAGAAATAGTAGCCGTTGTTTGGTAGCATGCTATTCCAAACATTGTTTTTGAAATTTGGTTTGGAGATGCTAGTGGCACAGAAATTACACATTTCAACTGTAAAGAAATGACTGGTTAATGGATGTTGAATGCCACAGTGTGTTTGTGGTAAAGGAGCACAATTTGGTATGTCATTGTTGTTTATTTTCTGAATAAAATCAAATTAGTACAATTGTTTCCGTTGTAGTTTCGTTTGTATTCCATTGTAGTGTGCAAAACCTTTGATAACATCAAACAAATAAATACAAAATGAATAAATAAAAAATGAAAGTTTTGGAATATATCTGGTCAGTGCACCATTTATCAAATTCTCAATGCTGTCATATATCATTGGCTTGATAAATTAAAAAACCATCCCTGTGTTTCAGTTGGTACGGTCTAATCCTATTGGTCTGCCCAGAGCTGACACCTCTGATTTTTCCCAGGTGGGAGAATTATGAGATCCACTGGCTGTCACTAATGCATATGATTGATTGACAGCCTAATGTCATTATCACAACATTACACTTCTGATGCTACTGGATTTTCACTGAGCACACTTATCACGTTCACTTCTGATGGCTCTAAATGTGTGTACTCAAAGCTATAGACATATCTGATCAATGCACATTTTGAGGAAACCCTTATAATGGACTTTTTAAAAAATATCTCTTTGTATCTCAATATATAATTTGGCTGCACATTATAATCATTATAATATATTATTGCATTTTAGGGCTGCACGATTTGGTCAAAAATTCATATTGCAATTACTTTGAAAAATATTGCAATTTGAACTGATATGATAAACTAATTAAATTAGTGATTCCTTTTTAACAAAATTTGATAATGTTTTGCTCATGTTCGCCTGCCAATAAAAATACTTAGGCTACTCTTTAAGGGTTCACAAAAAAGAACTAAAATTGGACCTTTTTCACTTCCGCCACAACAAGTAAATAAATAAATCAGTGAAACAAAGAAAAAATACTTAGTATTCACATTGTACCTCTCCACTGTGTAACTGTTTTTGTCCTCTTTGTGATAGGGTCTCAGTCCACTATTCATCATCGTTATTTTTAAAACTCTTTCAACTTGAATACTGTATTATTATTATATTATATTGATTATTATTATTACTATACAATATTAATATATTTCTGTAATACAACCGTAACTTGTACAGGGTATTGCTATGCGATCCAGTTAAACCGGCAAGCTTTTATTTTGGTGGATATCTGTACGAATGGTTTGTGTGTAGCTGAATTCACATTCACAACTGCTATATAATGTGCTCTTCATTTTAACATCTTCTCCTCCTCTGTCCACAAATACCTGGTGCTATGGGGTGTATTAATTGTATTTGTATATCAACTTTGTAACGTTGTTGCTGGCACTGGCAATGACGAAGATGATGACGATGAACTACAGAACCCAAGTGCAAATTTATTAACAAAAGTGAAATCCAAAAACCCTAACTACAAACGTAAACAAAAAAACATGAACTTGACTTTAAGTTGACTACACAACCAAAGTTACATTCAACAAACAATACCTGACAATGGACCATGGAAAACATGAGGGTTAAATACATGACATGGGAGAACACATGACAATGATAACCAATAAACACAAAGAACTCTAAACAAGATAACAAGACAATCAACCAATGAAAACAAGACACATGAACATGGAGGGAAACATGAAATCACATGACAAGGGAACCACATGACATGAAACAGGAACTAGAAATTTCAAAATAAAAGACATGAAAAACATGTATCAACAAAATACATATGACAAACTTGTAGTGGCCAAACATATTTGGAATTAAGTAAAAGTGAAATTAAAGTGAATCTGGAGCGCTTTAAATATAATGCGCTCAACTGAGCAAATGGAACCGAACTCTGAGAACATCTGAGCACGAGCTGTGGAGCACAGAAACGCTCTGAAATCACAGTAATGCACTAACACAAAACAGACAGGACAGAGCAGTGCTATTTGATAGAGTTGGAGTACTCGAGTTCGGACTTGAGTCCGAGTCACGAGTCCAATTGTAATGGACTTGGACTCGTCACGGACTCGGATGCATTTTTACTTGGACTTGACTCAGACTCGAGCCTTTAGGACTCTGGATTTTTTGCTGAGTCCATGACATTTGTGATGCAATGACAAACAAACCAGCAAACAAATAATGTAACATAGGGTGACCATACATCCTTTTTTCCCAGACATGTCCTCTTTTTCAGACCTAAAAAAAGCGCCTGGCCAGGATTTCGAAATTGCCTCTAAATTTCCAGGATTTGGCTTTGTCTTCATAATGACGAAGACTCTCTACAGTTAGCACTATCATACATTTTGTGTATTTGATACTGCACATCAGTTTTCTCGCACATATGTCCTTACGTGTGATTATTCTGAATGAGAGTGGCAGCGTGCACTATTTCAAAGTACTTTCTCTCTTTCGCCCGCGTGCATACTGTATGTGTGTGTGCGCGCGAAAGAGATCGCCACACGTGCTCTGTCACTTACATCCAGAAATATCAATAACCTAAGTACACTTTTAAAAGTACGTTCCCCAACTCTATTAAATAGAACAAATGTTTTATCAGACTCCGGTTTCTACGCAAAGCCATTTCTAACTGAAAATATTGACTATATTGAGACAAAATCTTCTCAACTACTATGACGGATGAAATAGACCATGGAAATTGTACAACTCAGTCTGTTACATATTTGTAGCGCAACCTCTGTGTAAAGCTGGCACTTGCGTTTTAATGGCAAAAATGTCAGAAAATACAATGAAGAACACAAGTGAAGGGAGAAGTCTCTATTCACCTTTATCCATACTAAATATAATGTGAAAAGAATGGTATCAGATGGTAATACCATGATTAAGGTTGCCACCCATCCCATAAAATATGGGATCTTCCCGTATTTAAAGATGAAATGATGCTTAACGTATCGAATCATTACGGGAAGCGATCTGAATTTAAGCTGATCCGATGGTGTCACGGTGAAATCTTTCAAGATCGTTAACTTAACCTTGCTATTCGGTGGAAATTTTAACTAAGGTGGGTAAGAGACAGACTGTGAAAAGTCCAAAAGTTGTGATAAAATGTCCCCCCCTCCCCCATGGTTTTACTATGGTACATATGGCATTACATTTACAGCTGTGCTATTTCCATGTCTCTCGTATCACTTTGCGGTCTTCTCACATAATAAACATTTTATATCCATTAATTTACTGATTTGGTAAGTAACTATTGGAATAATGTAAAGAAACCTAGTCATTGACATAAATTACCCTGACAGGTGATTAGTACCCCAATGTGAAGCATATACTTATATACCACATTAGAGAAGGCAGCTGAAACTGCTTAGAGCAGCAGTCAGTGATCTTTATGTACTTGAGTGTTTACTCATTTGTGTACAACAGAAATACAGTGCTGTTCAAACGAGCTCATGAAGATATGATGAAGTGGGCGAGAGCAGGGGTAAGCTCATGGCTGCTGTGTTTTGTTGTTTGCTTGTTGCTTGGTTACCTGTTGAACATCATGCAGTGTCATTGCTTTGCATCTCTCCCACAGAATGTTCTTCAGTAGCCTTGAATGCAATCAGATGAACACAATCATCTTTAGTCATGGCAACAAATGCACCGCAGGAGTTACTGTAACAATATGCAGTTAACAGATGTGAAATCAGTAACAAAAAATGACCATGGTACTACCATTGTTTTTAGGCATACATCATGACAACACCATGTTTTTTGGACATGTACCATAGTAGTACCATGGTATTCTATGAAGTAGGAGTACAATTATGTTATACAAAGTTTAACAACAAGAAGTTTGAAAGTCCCCTGAAAGTACTCAATCAATCATTAGCCACTTTTCCAATGTTGGACCACATTAAGGCTTGCTAGTGTGTGCCAGGGCCAGTTGCGTTCCCACTATCACTTCTGGGGTTTAATCATGCCTCCTCAGGGCTTATTTGGGTCCAACGACCAATGGACCCTTGTGCCAAAAAAGGTTAGCTGAGGATTGAGGTGGATGTCAAAGGCGGAGTTTGCTAGGTACTCATGCTGTGTTTCATTCAAGTCGAATGTGGGACATTCCTACATTAATTCTCGGATCTCCAACCAGAAATGAATTCCATTGCCAGATGCTTGGAAAATGACATTTAAACAACCAAAACTGCAATGCTCCCGTTAGCATACCAGGGGTTTGACTGCCACCAGAGATGTCTCCTAGCAACCAACTAATAAAAAGTGCTGCTAACTCAAAAGAGAGTTTAATTTACTGTGTTTTGTACACCTGTCTCTGCAAACGTTTGTTAAACAAGCTTTAATATCTTGTAATGTAGGAACTTTGTCTCATTGATCGATATCATTTAATAAAAATCAAGTGAATGTTTATCACTAACTTTGAACATCTCTGGGCGCCGATATGTTTGTGTGACATCACGCACCTGCATCTCAGCAATACAATTGACGGCATATTACAAATCCGTTAAGACGCACAATGGACAAAGAGGTGCCCAAAGGAAGAACTTTCCATGGCTCGAGATCATGGACGGTGTGCTGGAACATCATCCCGCTGTTAGTGAAGAGACCACTCAAGACACCATGGCAGTCGGTGAGTTGTCAACATGAACTTATCTTGCTAGTTAGCTAACGTTTACATACAATATAAACTTGATATTCTAGATAACTAGATAACATGCGTGTTTGTTTTGGCTTGTGAAAAGGGCAGGTGTGTGACGTTTGCACCAAGGTGGTATATTAAGTGCGGGTTTTAGGGTAATGCTGAGGAGCTTTTTGCCCGATGGTGGGAATGCAGAGTCATTTAGGTCTTGCAGCTTGAGGTCCGAGGCTATTGGCAACGGCTGACCAGTTTATGGCTCTGGCTCACATTGGCCCAATAGTGGAAAAGCGGCTATTGATGGTTATACACTGGTGGCCAAAAGTTTGGAATAATGCACAAAATTTGCTGTTTCGGAAGGATATTGGAATTTTAATTCACCAAAGTGGCATTCAATTGATCACAAAGTATAGTCAGGACATTACTGATGTAAAAAACAGCACCATCACTATTTGAAAAAAGTTATTTTTGATCAAATCTACACAGGCCCCATTTCCAGCAGCCATCACTCCAACACCTTATCATGCTAAATTGCTAATTTGGTACTAGAAAATCACTTGCCATTATATCAAACACAGTTGAAAGCTATTCGGTTTGTAAAATGAAGCTTAACATTGTCTTTGAGTTTGTTTTTGAGTTGCCACAGTATGCAATAGACCGGCATGTCTTAAGTTCAATATTAGGTCAAAAATGGCAAAAAAGAAACAGCTTTCTTTAGACACTTGTCAGTCAATCATTGGTTTTGAGGAATGAAGGCTTGAAATTGCCAAAAAAACTGAAGATTTCATGCAAAGGTGTACACTACAGTCTTCAAAGACAAAGGACAACTGGCTCTAACAGACGCGTCTTTTTAAAGATGCCTTTCCTCACCGCAGGAAGCAGACACCACCCTTCTCACGGCCGGCTGCTAAGAACCCACGAAGGTCGTCAAAGCGCCCCTGAGACAGGTGACCCACGGGTCGACGAAACCCACTGCATTGGAGCTGGTAGTAAGACCACTCCATCCCCCGGTGGAGGGCCGGGTGGAGAATCTTTTGTTGCCTTTTTATTTGATTTCACCACATGCCAAAGTGGATGCGGTACCCAACAGTTCAGCAAAAGAGCGGTTTCCTCCTTCCCTGGGTCACATACCCAGTGTGCACGGTCATCATCACGACCACCGTCCACGGGTTTTTCCTTGCAGGATTGGTGCTCCAGCGGCAGTCTTCCCACGTCCAGCTGTGGCACACATCCACCCCCGATGTGACAGTCCCCACTGGTTGCGAGGACAGGCCTCTTCCTCCCCGTCTCAGGCTGTTCCGGGGGTGGTCACAAGGAGCCAGGTAAGTGCTTCGATGTCCCTAGACTCAGCACGGCCACGACATGGTGTGGCACCTCGAGCTCTGCCCCGCCGCGAGGCCCCACCTGCTGGTACGTCCGACGACGTTGTCCCTTTGGTCCCCCTTGTGTGGAACTTGGATGAGTGACGGCGCTTTCCAATCCGTCACGATGGCTGGTCCAGACCGTTCGACTTGGCAACGCGATTCAGTTCGCCAGGCGTCTGCTCAGGTTCAGCGGTATCCACTTCACCTTGGTGAAGGACGAAAACACTGCTACCTTGCACCCGGCGATCGCTAACCTCCCACGGAAGGGTGCGATAGAACCTGTACCTCCGGCCGAGATGAAGAAGGGGTTTTACTGCCCCTACTTCATCGTACCGAAAAAAGGCGGTGGGTTGCGCCCAATCTTGGACCTGCGAGTACTGAACTGGGCTTTACACAGACTCCCGTTCAAGATGCTGACGCAAAAACGCATTCTGGCGAGCGTCCGGCATCAAGATTGGTTCGCGACGGTAGACCTGAAGGATGCGTACTTTCACGTCTCGATTCTACCTCAACACAGACCCTTCCTGCGGTTTGCATTTGAGGGTCAGGCGTATCAGTACAAGGTCCTCCCTTTCGGCCTGTCCTTGTCCCCTCGCGTCTTCACGAAGGTCGCAGAGGCAGCCCTTGCCCCGTTAAGGGAAGTGGGCATTCGCATTCGCATTCTAGGATTACGATTGGCTAATCCTAGCTCACTCTTGGGACATGTTGTGTGCACACAGGGACTTGGTGCTCTCACACCTCAGCTGATTAGGGCTTCGGGTCAACTGGGAAAAGAGCAAGCTCCTACCGGTTCAGAGCATCTCTTTTCTCGGTTTGGAGTTGGACTCAGTCTCTTTGACAGCGCACCTCACGAACGAGCGCGCACAGTCGGTGCTGGCCTGTTTGAAGGCTTTCAGACAAAAAACAGTGGTTCCACTGAAACTCTTTCAGAGGCTCCTGGGGCATATGGCATCCTCAGCGGTGGCCACCCCGCTCGGGTTGATGCAAATGAGACCGCTTCAGCACTGGCTTCAGACTCGAGTCCCGAGATGGGCATGGCACCACGGGACACATCGCGTGGTCATCACACTGGTCTGTCACCGTCTCTTCAGCGCTTGGACCGACCTCTCGTTTCTACGGGCAGGTGTTCCCCTAGAGCAGGTCTCCAGGCACGTCGTGGTCATGACAGACGCCTCCAAAACAGGCTGGGGTGCTCTTTGCAACGGGCATGCAGCCGCCGGCTTATGGACGGGCCGTGGCTGCGTTGGCACATCAACTGCCTCGAGATGTTGGCAATTCTGCTCGCCCTGCGGAGGTTCCGGCCATTGATCCAGGGCAAGCACGTGTTAGTTTGGACAGACAACACGGCAATGGTAGCATATGTCAACCGCCAAGGCGGTCTGTGTTCTTGTTGTATGTCACAACTCGCCCGCCGTCTCCTCCTCTGGAATCGGCAGCACTTCGAGTCGATGCGAGCCGCTCACATCCCAGGCAACCTCAACACTACAGCGGACGCACTGTCACGGCAGGTTACTCTCAGGGGAGAGTGGAGACTCCACCCTCAGGTGGTCCAGCTGATTTGGAGTCGATTTGGACAGGCACAGGTAGACCTATTCGCCTCCCAAGAATCCTCCCACTGCCCGCTCTGGTACACCCTGACCGAGGCACCCTTCGGCATAGACGCTCTGGCACACAGCTGGCCTCCTGGCCTATGCAAATATGCGTTTCCCCCAGTGATCCTACTTGCACAGACCCTGTGCAAGGTCAGGGAGGACGAGGAGCAGGTCGTCCTGGTAACACCCTACTGGCCCACCCAGACATGGATCTCTGACCTCTCTGACCTCACGCTCCTCACGACAGCCCCCCCCCCAATCTGGCACCCGTGACCAGACCTCTGGAATCTCCATGACTCGCCCCTGGAAGGGACGCGGAAGACCTAAGCGGTCTACCACCCACGGTGGTAGACACGATCACTCAGGCTAGGGCCCCCTCTACGAGGCACCTGTATGCCTTTAAGTGGCGTCTGTTCACTAAGTGGTGTTCTTCCTGATGGGATGACCCACAGAGATGCGCAGTCAGACTGGTGTTTTCCTTCCTGCAGGAGAGGTTGGAAGGGTGGCTGTCCCCTTCCACCTTGAAGTGGTGCTATAGCAGCACACCACGACACAGTGGATGGTATGTCCTTAGGGAAGCACGACCTGATCATCAGGTTCCTGAGAGGCGCCAGGAGGCTGAACCCCTCCAGACCGCACCTCGTTCCCTCATTGGACCTCTCTATATTTCTTCAGGGTCTACAGAGAGCCCCCTTTGAGCCTTTGCAGTCAGCTGAGCTTAAGGCACTCTCCTTGAAGACTGCCCTCCTGACTGCACTCACTTCCATCAAGAGGTTAGGAGACCTGCAAGTGTTCTCTCTCAGCGAAATGTGCCTGGAGTTCGGTCCGGGCTACTCTCACGTGATCTTGAAACTCCGACCGGGCTATGTGCCCAAGGTTCCCATGACCCCTTTTAGGGACCAGGTGGTGAACCTGCGAGCGCTGCCCCAGGAGGAGGCAGACCCAGCCCTGTCGTTGCTGTGTCCAGTGCGCGCTTTACACATCTATTTGGATCACACGCAGAGCTTTAGGATCTCTGAGCAGCTCTTTGTCTGCTTTGGTGCACAGCAGAAAGGAAGCGCTGTCTCCAAGCAGAGGATTGCCCACTGGCTCATTGACGCCATAGCTATGGCATATCACGCCCAGGACGTGCCGCCCCCGGTAGGGGTACGAGCCCATTCTACCAGGGGTGTAGCGGCCTCCTGGGCCCTGGCCAGGGGTGCCTCACTAACAGACATTTGCAGAGCAGCGGGCTGGGCAACACCCAACACCTTTGCAAGGTTCTACAACCTACAGGTGGAACCATTTTCATCCCAGGTAGTGGCACGCAATACAAGCGGATAAGCCCGGGATAGCCGGCTGGGTGTATCGCTTGCACATAGCGCCTTTCACCTCCTCTGAGATGAAGACGTGCGCCATTAATTCCCAGTAGTGTTCACAAACTATGTTCCCTGGTTGACTTCCTCCGAGCCCTGTGGCAGTCGAGTTTTCGGAGAGACTCGCTGCCGGCCCAGTACACGTGCTAACTAAGAACACTGTTCTGTGGTAGGTGCTCCGCATGTGGCGATTCCCTGTAAGGTAACCCCATGCGATGTATATCTTCCGCTAATTCGTTTCCCTGTTGGCAAACTGCATCTTCCTTGGGCAGAGCCCCCTTTGCCACAGTCTCCATGTTTGTAGTAACTCCTCCCCCGTTGGGTAGGATCTACCATAAGACTCTCCACATGGTCGGCAAGACCACTTTGGTGAATAAAAGTACCAATTTCTTTCCATAAGGGCACAATCTGTACATTATTCCAAACTTTTGGCCACCAGTGTATGTCCCAATTTATGTGAAGCACTCAATACTAGAGCTGATCTGACTGAAATAACAAAGAAAAACAGAAAAAAGCCGATTTCAAAAGTCGTCAGTTTTGCAGAAAAAAAAAAAAGGAATGCTCTTTTCAGACTGGAGAGGATGTTTTGAGTTCCGAAACATTCAGTACTGAAGGTTTTTACAGTACAATGACCTCTTATACTGTATATCAATATATCATAATTTGAAAATTTGATTCCTCAAGTTTTTGGTGAAATGTTTTGCTTGAAAAGGGAGCTATATTTATTTAAAATAAATGCCACATTCTTTGATATTTCAATTTCTAATGTAATGAAATTCTTACATTTTTAAGTAAATACAACCATGTTTTTGTACCATGGTAATACCATGGTGTTCTTTAAAGTACCATGTAAATGCCATAGTACTATTCAGTACTATTGTAAATATCAAAGTACCATTGTAGCACCATCTGATATCATCACTGTACCATGGTACTACCGCCACATTATTTTATTGTAAAGTAGGTCAATTTATAATCATTTTGGAGATTTTAAATTAAGAAGGTCTGAAAAGTTTAATGGTTTTGTTCAGGATATCTAATATGGCTTTACAATGCTAAAGCAGTGCCTACAGTCAAAGCCTTATGATGACAAGTGTAACACCCAGGAATTTTGAGGGTAGGAAAGGTGTCATTTCTAATCAGTGCAAAAGGATTTGTTTTGTACTGCCTCTTTCTGTTTTTCCTGAGCAGCCTGATATCCGCTAGCTCTGGGGCGGGCATCATGGGTCCATTACATATTAAGACATAACATGCACACAGTTCGTGCAGTACGGATCTCGCTGACAGAAATGTGAAGTAATAGTCTGAGGCAGTACTTTGATCCTGGGCAGAGACATGGATAATACATTCTCTCAGAATGACGCATTAAATAACGCTGATCAAACCACAAGGCTGTTAAATTTTATACCATTAACTGAGGTGGGTTTTGAAGGGGGTTTAACTGAGAGGTAGTTAAGATGTCATAAGATGACTTCAGAGTGCTGCCTTTTTTAATAACCCTACTAAAGCAGTTCAAAGAGAGGTGTTAGGAATTATCTGGTGATGTGGCAAGCGTACTTGGTTTTTGAGTGTTGGATTGTATCAGGCTATAATAGATAGATAGATCCACCAGTAAATTAGCAGCTCGAAAGGACATGATATAATTTTGGCAAATAGCCTAATGGTGAGGTGGTCAAGCTCTTTATCCAAAAAAAGAGGCTGTGGATTCTTGAAGTGAATTAATACGACCTATTTCTCAGCACTGGATGGACAGTGGTCCAGACAGGAGCAGTGTGACTCAGTCTGCTCTCGGAGCTTCACACTCCTACGCTCCTTCACTGGAGAGTGCTGGCATGCAGTAATGCTGGGACACAAGAGCACACTCATCAGGCTAAATGAACAATGGCAAGAATACAGCCTGTGGACTTCTTCTTTGTGTGCATGCATCCAGCTGTGTGCAACAGTAGGGTTCCGGAAGTAAAAATTCCATTAATTTTCTCCATAGGAAAATGTTTTTTTTTTTTTTTGTGAAAATGTATACACCTTTCAACACAGACATAACAGGATCTCCTGGACTGTTAAGTGATGATGTGTGTTTCAGTAGAAGGCGCAAATCAGTGTTCAATATTAACTAAAAAAAAATCTTTTAAATAGTTTTTTCTTTAAAGAACATCTTAATTATGTTTTGCACAAATTAAATTTGCACTTAAGAAAGCCTGAATGGAAATGCATGATATGTGCATAAACTCTCAAAATTCACTTAAAAGTTTATGCAATAGGCAGAGGTTGAGTTTTGCATAAGTCAAAATGTGCATTAAGGTAATGGAAACAGTTTATTCGCAAAACGCTAATGTGTTTGGACCATTTGTGCATGTGTTTCCACTCCTTCTCACAGCAAAATTTTTTTTAAACATAGTCCTTGACATTCGGAAGTGTTTAACCCATAGCTGGTCATTAAAGTCGGTCCTCACAATCGACCTTAACACTTTTGAGCGGGGGCACTCCCAGATATACCGAGGCTGGCGGTGTATGAGCATAGCATCCATTTAAGCCCTGATTATATGAGATATTACACATTCTGCAGCGTCTCCTGGCACCCTTTAATAAAGCTATGTATGATTGCTCCAATAAAAAACATACATCTCTCCTTGAAGCAAGGAGGTCTTTAAGCTTCTCCATCATGACACGCCGGGCTCCCTCAAGATGATGCGCATTATGTAGTGGGTGGAAACGCACAGTGATTCCCATTTTCATTTTATAAATTTGTAGAAATGTGCTTAAAAATGCTAAATATTTGGATGGAAACCCAGCTGTAAAGAGGGTAGTAGTGTTATTAAGTAGCCTATTTTGAGGATTTTGCCTATTTTCATTTTATAAAACCAGTTGAAATATTCTGTCCACCATAACATTATTGTGCTAACAAACAGTCACTTAGGTTAATGAATAGAATACAGCATATTGTTTCACTCACAGACTAAAATGTGTTTATTTGTATACAGGTACACAGAGCAACATATGTTATTAACAGATGTGAATTATGCTTAGGTATTTATTGCATTAAAACATTTTCATAAACAAAATATGAAAAAATTATAACTTAAAGCAGATGCTCCCGATTAAAATTAGCCCAAGTACAACATAATACGATGTGTAAATTGTCACAGAGTGACTTGACATGCTAAGTAGTGGAAAGGAAGTCGCCAACTTCTCATAATGCCTGCCACATACAGTCTCTGTCAGGCTATCAGTGTGACTTATCAATGTTATTTTTCTCTCAACAAGATGATTTTGACCAGGTGCGACTTATATTCAGGTGCTACAATATTTCTGGAAAACATTTATTTTAGATTTATTTTAAATGGCTATGGAGAAAATGAACAGGAAAAATATTTCTGGAACCAGTGGTTGAAAAATTTTCAATGTTGACCTCTGAAAAAACAGTGTAGCTTTGCAGGCCTCTCATTGGTGAAGATCTCCCCTCTCCTCACTCCATGACACAGTAAAAATTAAGCCTGTAAGATTGACTGCTGAGTCCAAATGAAATGTGGATTATTGATATATGAAAAATCCAGTCACAATATATGCATATAAAGTACTGGGCAGATGCAGACAGAAAATCAGTACCGTACTGCAGCTCTCCTGGGAGCACTTCAATCAAATGACTCCGCAAAGTCTTCATTTATTAAACATCTTCTATCTCAGTCTGGAAGCATTAATAATGACGAGAGTAACTTCGGCAGTGAACTCATGAATAACACGCTGATAATTTTGACTTTCTCACTGAGCGATCGTTAGCTTTACTCTTCATATTTCTAATTACTCTCATTTAAACAATTGTCTCTGTCATCCATGTGCCATCAATTAGTGTCATTTACACTGCTTAGATATTCCCTAAGTAGGTCAAATGGAGCAAGAAGGGTTGCTCTAGCATTTACCCTCATGCTAGACTGTTAATGTCATCATGAAATGCTAAGGACCAATCAGGTAGCAGGGAGTCATATTTCGTCTCAACACCGGGACGTGGATGCTAAAAGTCAAGTTCACCCTTAAGAGCAAACAAATAATGTATCCAAATGGTAGGCTAATGCTTCTTTTTCAAATCTGTCATTATTTGTTATTAATGTTGTAACTTTTATTACATTAACATTAACTGGCATTAAATAACTGTGATAACATCCTACTTCATGTCAGCCGAAAAGAAATGTAGTTTCAGAGGCTGAGAAAGTTATTAATGTTTTATGAAAATTACAAAGACAGACATTGTTTTGAATGACATGCACTGATGAATCATACACAACAAGACCAAGATGTATTAAGAACGTTAATAGGGTCAATTTTAATTTCAAGTTGACTTTAAGCATTAAAGCAATTTAACCCTGAACGATATCCGTTCCGCAATCTCATTCATATGCAATTAAAATATCATTGTCATGTAACAGTGTAAACCTTTTGCACCCTGATGAAGCTTCAGAGCAAGTGTGCTTTGCTTTAAATGAATGTCACTCTCACCCTCTGCCTCACAATGCCTAAATAGTATCAGTCCTGGCCACTTCACACTTAAAACCACTCATGTAGCATGCAAAATGGCATGCAATCTCATGCCAAGACATTACAGAGCACTGAATGACACTAAATTAGATGGAGCTGGGTATAGTCACAGGTGCAGGTGTCACCACACAAAGAGTGAGATGTGAACTAAAGCTGGTGTGAATGAATCTTTTCAACAGCCCATATGGCAAAGCAAGCACATCATCTTCGATCAATAGTGCCTCTGCTCGCAGCACGTGTCTCTGTTGTCTCTACATCCTTACAATCTGTCATTACAATTACACACAGATGAGGCCATTACAAGAGCACAAACCAAGATATATGGAGTGTGTGTAGGGGTGTTCTGCAGGCAATCATTAATTCGCTCATTGTGGCATGACACAGTCAATAAGTGGATCCAATTAATTGCCATTAAATCAAAGAGCCAGCTTACTGCCATCAGAGCAACACCTATAAAGCATCCCTTTTCCCGCTATGTCCTTAAGAAAGAATAATCACAACAAAATAGTTTTCTAATAGCAAGACAGCAATTAGAGTAAATGGAGAGAACATGAAGAGTTTGGCTGAAGCCTCCTGCTTTTAGTTTTTTTTTCTGAAAGACTTTAGCAGTCTCACATGTGTTTTCTCTTGAGTTTCAGAAAAGATATCAAGACTTGGATTTGTCAGTGTACCAAAGTCTGCAATCAAAAGTCAGAGATTTCAGTATAGCTAAACTCAAGCTTTTCTCATCAAATTCTTTCAAGACCAAAATGTTTGCGCTATGCTATCCACTTTCATTTTGTATCATAGGTCTACACTCTTACTCTATGTCAGCAACTGTCTCACTTTTGTCTATTTTTATTTCTCCTATGGAACTCTTTCAAATGCTCAATACTCTTTGACTTAGTGTTCTCTTTCCTTTTGAATTCTCAGTATGCTTTGACTCAGTATTATCTTGTCCCTTTGAATGCTCATTATTCTTTTACTCAGTATTCTCTAGCCTGGTAAAAGACTTACTATGCTTTGACTAAATATTCTCTAGCCCACAAGAAGATTCAATATTCATTGACTGAGTACTCTTCAGTGCTCTAGAAGACTCAGTATTTTTTTATTCAGAATTTTCAATCTTCTTGCACACTCCGTATGCTTTGAATCAAAACACTCCAGTCCTCTAGAGGACTTGGTTTGCTTTGACTCAGTATTTTCTAGCTCCCTAACTGACACAGTATGCTCTGACTCAGAATTCTCTAGTCTTCTAGAATGCTCAGTATTCTTTGATTCAGTATTCTGTAGTCCTCTAGAGTACTCAGCATGCTTGACTCAGCATGTTTTGTCCTTTTTAATGTGCAGTATGCTTTGACTCAGTATTCTGTAGCCTTCTTGATAACTCAGTATGCTTTGACTCAGTTTTTGTAGTCTTTTCGAATGCTCAGTATGCTTTGACTCAGTATTTTCTTGTCCTTTTGAATGCTCAGTATGCTTTGAATCAGTATTCTCCAGCCCTCTTGAAGAGTCTGTATGCTTTTACTCAATAGACTCTAGCCCTCTAGAAGACTAAATATTATTTAACTGAGAGCTCTTCAGTCCTCTACAGGACTCAATATTCTTTGACTCAATATTTTCTATAATCTCAGTATTCTTTGATTCAGTAATCTCTTGTCCTTCTGAATACTCAGTATTCTTTGAATCAGTATTCTCTAGCCCTCTAGAAGACTCTTTATGCTTTGACTCAATAGACTCTAGCCCTCTAGAAGACTCTAAAGCTCTTCAGTCCTCTAGAGGACTCAATATATTTTGACTCAGTATATTCAAGTCCTTTCTTATGCTCAGTATTCTTTGAATCAGTATTCTGTAGTCCTCTAGAAGATTCTTTTATTTTGCAGCACTCAAGAGGACTAGTGTTCCTTGCACTAGCAATGCCAAGGTTGAGGCTTCAGTTCCCAGGGACTGCATGAATGGGTAAATTGTATACCTTAAATTCAATGTAAGCCACTTTGGATCAAAGCATCTGCCAAATGTGCATGAATCATCTCAGTATTCTTTGACTCAGTTCTCTAGTCCTCTTGAAGACTCTTCGATTGTTTTTTATTCAATATTCCCTAGTCCTCTGGAAAGTATGTGGTTCCCAGAGAAAAGCTGACTCTTTTGTGTATGTTTCAGGTCAGTGCATCTGTATAGCAGCAACAGACAGAGTAGCTCCTCTCAGGGGAAATAAAAGGCAGGAGAAGTGCTAGACTTCTAATACAAGCTGAACTGTCTTTTAAAACTCTCTCAGACTTTTGGAGCAAAATCAGTGAGTGAACAGACATGGGTAATGTCTAATATTTCAAAATGTCTCTGTGGCGAGCAGGGCAAGTAGGGCGTGGCAGAGCGGTGTCTGGGCAGAGCGTTCCAGTGAGGAGCAGCGGGAGTACTTAAGGAGAGGAGACAGTGGCAGACGGGGAGAGAGAGACACACAGAGCTGTGTGTGCACGTGTCGATGTGGTTGTGTGTGTCGGGAACCACTGAAAAGCAACCCGGACCTGTCTGTGTGTTGAATGTTACGGCTGAAAAGTCATACTGTGTGATAATGAAAAGTGTATATGCAATAAATGTCTCACATGGATTGTTCACCTGGCTCCCACTTCCTCCTTCATAGAAAAGGCAGAGGTCTTCCACAGTCTCATACAGGCTCATCTATCTACTGTACATCTCTTAGTCCTAATCCGATAATGACTGTGCACAAATTGCATGAGTAAGGATATGCACAGGGCATCATTTTAATCATTCTGATGAGGCATTCTATTGTAATAATAATTTGCATTATTGTGAGAGTATGTATGTATATGGATGATGAAACAGGAGGAGCATTAATAGGTTGTAGACATGTAAAATGATTACTGTGTGGGGTTCTGTTGTTATGGACACCCATATTAAAGATGACTGATGTTCTGTGGCACAGAGCAGACAGTGAGTCTACACCTAAAGACAGAGGTCTGTCAGATTCAAGTCTATAAAGAAGTAAATTGGAGTGTAGTGTGTTGTGTGTATTTTGTGAGCAGCACTTTGGTTAAGGAAAGTGTGGGATGATAACTCAAGAGAGGACATGTGCGCGTTGGAGCTCAACTCTTTGATGAAACACCAGAGCTCCTTCCCTCAGGATGACCACAGTCCTTGATTATTCCACACAAAAGACTAAACAAAAGACACACACACAAACAATATGGAGTCTTTTATATAAATATGAGCAGCCTTACACACAGTCAAGTTAAAGATGCTGCCATTAAAGCTAACTTGGAGTCATTCTATTACCCTCACTCATACACAATGTTGACTGTCAGGTCTCTGTAGCCCATTAAATCAGCTCCAGTCATCCACATGCACTCCAGCCCACAGAGATGCAAAAGGGAGCAAGTGAAAAAGAGAGACAGAAATACAAATTGAGAACAAAGAGATGTATTTAATGAAAAAAATTTGATAACAAAAAGTGAGACTTTGTTTTGAGATTTTGAGAAGTCGTTTCAAGAAATGGGTGGGTTAAGACATATTTTTATGTGACACCATGTTGTCGACCAGTTTTTATACAGTCTGTTTGTATACAAAAATTGCTTACACACTTATAATTAAAGTCTTAGGTTGACTTATGGTTCAGTGATGTGGTTTGTTTGAGCAACATTTGCCTCAACCAGTGGCGTGACTTTTGGGCACGACAACCTGTTTGTACAGTAGCAGATTGGGGGTGTGGCGGTAGAAGTATTTGGGAAATCTGATTGGAAACATTGCTTTTTTTATTACTATTATTACAACTACGCTTGGTGTCACTAGTAGCACAGAAAGTACACGCTTCACCTTTAACATAGTTTGTCTTATCTCCATATTCTTGTCCTCCAATAACAGCGGAGATGGAGCTGGAGCATGCTCAGAGGGTCCCAGAGGCAGAGCCTGTGCAACCACAGGTAAAATTGAAGGAAAGGCAAAAATACTTGGAGGAGGCTTTTCAGCAGGACATGGAGCACTACCTGTCCACAGGGTACCTGCAGATCGCAGAAAGGAGAGGTGAGTGATGCCCACACCCCCTACGCATACCTGAACCAGATCAACATGCACATTACACTCAGTAAATAAAAATGGAAGCAAATTAAATAAATGATAATGAAAATATTGTGTTTGTCCTAGTGCAAAGCTGTTATATCCCAGGAAAATGTCTACTCAGTCTAGTACAAAAACAACCAGCTGTCATCATTACAAATATGAGTGCCTGTCTGCTCCACAGCACCCAACATATTGGATAGAGCAGCATATTCCCAGCCCTGAACTCCATAAACTAAGTGTTCCTTTCATCTTCCTCCCCCTTTAATTTGTCTAAAATGACTCAGGAGGCACATGGTTGTATGATGAATGTATAAAAGAGAAGCTGAAGGGAGTTGTGGTGAAACAGCAAGCACACTATTACAAAGCAGCAAATGGAAAGGCAGTGAGGTCAATAAGAGGTCAGGGCTAGGGTCAGCCAGCAGGGGAAATATGCTAGAATCAAACAGAGGAATGGTTAATGATGCAATGAAAGGAAAAGGTCACCTAAAAATGGATATTCCTTCTTTACTCAACTTCATTTTTTTTCCAAACCTGAATGAATTTCTTTCTTCATTGGAAAACAAGATATTTTTGCTCTTTTTGTTTTCTATACAATGAATTTAAAAGGGGACAGAGGCTGTTGAGCTCTAAAAATAGCTAAAAATCTTAATAAAAAAAATAAATAAATAAAAATTCATTAACGAAAGTAGTCCACACAACTTGTGCACTGTACTCCAAGTCTTCTGAAACTATATGATAACTTTCATAAAAGGATGCCAATTAACTTGTTTTCCTACCATTGGAGAAATTCAAGCTTGAAGAACGTTTATACGAGCTATGTCAGCAAGGGGCAGTTAACCGCGCCTCAAAAAAAAATTCACAACCAGCGCAGTGAGAGAATGAGAGCCGGTCACACAGGACACATTCTTGACAGCTGGGCAAAGCACAAGAGAATGCAGGGATCTCACAGTTTTCAAAGTTTCAACTACTTTTAACCTGACACAATGTCCTGAAAATGTGGTGTTTATGAAGCTAAAAACCAATGAAAACTTCAAAAGCGCCTGCTGATGCATATGTACATAAATTGACATTTAAAAACAGTGCAGACGGAACGTAAAATCTCAATATATTGTTTGTTATTTGTTATATGGTAGGAAAATCAGTTCTTTTTTACAGAATTTATGTACGCCTCAGGTGGCATGATTAATAGCGTACATTTTTTAATGCTGCATTTTTTATATAATTACACAAAATCAACGGGTTAAATCAACAGCCCTTTTATATGTGTTTGTGTGTGAATTAAATTATTTCAATTATCATATAAATTTTAAATTGAATTATCTTCATTTGGGGCGTTTTCTCAGCAAATATTGAAATACGTGTTTAATTCATTGGTGTCAATTAAAAATGTGAATCGATTGACACCCCTAAATTTAATAAAATTCTTGTTAAAGGTTGTTTCACTGAAAAGAACTTGCTTATAACAGACATTTGTTCGGGAACTGGACTACACTGTTCGCTCTGTATGTTTCGCTCTGTAGATTCAAAAGAATCAACTTATAGGAGTCATTCATTCAGAATGACTCAACAGAAAAATTTGTTTAGCTAAGATGAAAGCTACACTACAGTGAAAGTAGCAATATACACTACAGGCTACATGCCAAAAGTAACGTACAACATTAAAGCTACTTATTTTTTATTTTATTTCTTTTTCAACCAGATGCATGGAGCATATTGTCATAGACAAATCATCTAAAGGACTTATTCACATGATGTTTCTCAAAGCCACGGCACAGTATAGTAGAGAATAGAGCATGACTTTAAATGCAGTAGTTGTTCACAAACTGCACACATGTTTGATTAATAAGACCTTCTTCGTCACTGGCAAACGATAGAACTAATTTGCAGGTTTGGTTTTTCATTGATTGTAAACAGTGGTTTCCCACAGGATTTTCTTTCAGCAGCGGTGCTGTTGTTCAAGCGTCCATGAGTCTGCAACGCCGGACCTGTATTTCTGCGTGTTGTTGGAGGAATAGCTTAAAACAACCTTAGAATCATTATATTATTATATTATTATAATATTAATATAAGATAATATATAAAAATATTATAGATTATTATATTATGCAGTATTATAATCATTACATACATATATCAGAATATTACTGTTTTATTAAACTGAAAGTCAAATAGATCATATAAACCAGGGCCGATTCTAGGATTTCAATCTTCTGAGGGATCCGTCCCCAATGACACTCGTTTAATGTATTCCAGTCTATTGCATAGATGGTGTTATGTTTTTAAACTGTGTTTTTACATCATTTAAGCTAGCCAGCGAACTTTTATTCAGAATATTGTTATTTTCTAAAATAAAAATTTATAAAGTTATAAATATAACCCAAATCACTTGAAGAATACAGACAAACCATATATTATTGTACCTGTCTATTGGCAGTAAGTTTCATCTGCCCTAATCATTCCTTTTTGTTCTCCATTTATTAACAAAAAATATTGAACATGAATCAATCATTTTACAATTTCTATAGTTTAAAGTTATATAAAACACCACAAAAAACTATTACTACAATAAATGTCAAATTTGTTTAGTGGAGTGAATTAACTCTAGATGATGTTTCTCTGTATGTCTTTCAGATTTGATCACTGATTTGTTCAGTGACAGTTTTTGAAAAACGTCTTATGTTTTGTGTCAAACCATTGATAAAGCACTCAACAAAACCTAATTATACTTTATTAGAATTTGCATATCGACTAATCTATTAAGAGAACACAGCAGAGTGTTTAAGCATCAGAAGCACTTTCCCCACAAATGACAACAGAGCATAACTATCATTTTGTGAAATGCTGTGCATAACTAAAGACAACAATTTTAGCCTAAAAATTATTATAAGTGATTTAATTACATCCTGTAATGTCATCAGTCACTCTTACTCATAATTCATCCAGCCATTTTCTCTCCTTGTTGAACGAGATTATCGAAGTACACAAATAACATACCACCTCCTCTCCTTCAGTCAGTCAACAGATTCTAATCCTTGCTCATTCAGAGTAGGAGTGTATTCGTTCAGTGGGTCAAACCAATGATCACAGTCCGCACTCGAATGCTATTGACTCGTACTATATTCAGTCTTTACAGGAATGAAAAGCCACCCAAGCAGTCTGCATTGTGCTGCTGATGAATGCTTATAGGGGAAACGCTGGTAAATAAATATCCACTGCAACCAGCGTTATCTTTATTGTACGTGTTTTAAAGTTTTCTGTTGTGTGGTGGCAAATGAGAAACTGCTCCACATGATTCAGCAGTTCACGTGAGCCTTCTGAGTCATTCAGATTGAATTGTGAACTGATTCAGACCTCTTTGCCATCACCTGCGACCAATTCATTGCACAGAATCAACTCAAATGAGTGATTCAACTGTGAATTGGACATCTTTAATTCTGATTCAGAACTGTTGACAGTAAACACCGGATACACGGCATGATATAGCGGTGTAGCTTTAAGATAGCTTTGCTACTAAAAAGATAGCTTTGCTACTAAAAAGCTACTTGAAGCTACCACATCGATACTGAGAAATATGGTTAAAGGTATAGTTCACCTAATCATTTACTCCCCCTCATGCCATCAAAGATGTGTATGACTTACTTTCTTTTGCAGAACACGAAAAAAGATTTTTAGAGGAATATCTCAGCTCTGTAGGTCCATCAAATGCAAGGGAATGGTTATCAGATCTTTATAGCTCCAAAAAACACAGTTACAAAGAAGTAATCCATATGACTCCAGTGTTTTCATCCATATCTTCAGAAGCAATATAATAGATGTGGGTGAGAAACAGATCAAAATGTATCCTTTTTTTACTCTAAATCTCCATTTTCACTTTTACATCTGAAAGTCACATGTGGTGCCTGTTTAGTTTCAATTTCACATCTGAAAGTGAAAGTTAAAGTGGAGATTTATGGTAGAAAAGACTTAAATATTCTTCTGTTTCTCACCCACACCTATTACTTTGCTTCTGAAGATATGGATTTAACCACTCAGGTCATATGGATTACTTTTATGCAAACTTTATGTCCTTTTTGGACTTTCTAAGTCAGGTCTCCATTCACTTGCATTGTGGGGACCAACAGATTTGGGATATTCTTCTAAAAATCTTCATTTGTGTTCTGCTGAAGAAAGAAAGTCACATCTGGGATGGCATGAGGGTTAGTAAATGGTGAGAGAATTTTCAATTTTGGGTGAACTATCCCTTTAAGCTAATAGCCTGGCTATTTGTTGTGAAGCAACTCTCCATTACTGGTTCACGCTGTCTGTTTTTGATTCACTAAAAGAACAGGCTCATTTGAGTAATTATTTTGGGAATCAGACTTCACTTCACTTCACTTCACTTTCACGATGTAGATTCAGTAAATGGCCAGCGCTGCTGAATTGCACTGATAGAATCACTGTCAGAGTATTTTAGTATGGTTCCATCTGCATCAGTGGTAAATATGGCACGTTCAGGAATCGTTAACAGAACAGAAAGACACAAAATCTTTTTTTTTTAATGGAACCAGTTTTGAACAAGAACAGGTTCTTAGTTCTCAAACCAATTTGAGAGCAAGGGCAGAGTGGGAGACTTTAAGGCCATTTTAAACTGACCAAACGTAAATTTGCATCTTAGTTTCACACAAAGCAATCACATGGCTTTAGAAGACTTGGAATATAGAGCAGAAGTCATTTGAATTGCTTTTATGTTGCATATTTTGCCATTTTTCAAACTCAATAGCCCAGTTCCCAAATTTCATTGTATGGAAAAGAGAAGTCAGGACATTCTGAAAAAAAAATATTATTTTGTGTTCAATGGAAGAAAGCCATTTGGATATGGAACAACATGAAAGTGAATAAATGATGACAGAATTTTCTCTTTTTGGGGGAATTATTCCTTTAAGTAGAGCTGGTTACCCCTCACTAAGTTATGGAGTATGGGCTGGAATGGTTTTGGTTCAAAAGATGTCAAAAATGTCATTTATTTCAGTGACACTCAGTGTGTATGAATGCAGTTGTGTTTGTATCCCAGTTCTATAAAAGAGGAGCTAACACCTCTCTCTCTTTGCTGTCCACCTCCCTGTGCCGCTGCGCTCTTACTCAACCTTGAGGTACGCAGCTCACTGATCTGCTAACTGATGTCACGCTTACACACGCACATGTGACGGGCATGCCTCACGCCGCAGTCTGTGTTTGTGAAGCATGCGCTAATGACATCACAGAGTCAACATGACCGCAAGGTGACGAATCCAGGAGATAGCTCACAGGATCAAATATCTGACTATTGGACAAGAGAGGACTCAGATCTCATCATAAGGGATTTTGTGTTCACAGAGTTGGCCACTACAAGTGTTAAAGACTTCAAGTTTTATGGCTTTTAGACCTAATCTATTAACTTTGAAGCCATGTATATGCTAGTGTTTAAACTTTAGCAGATATATACACATTTAAAATTGACAGTCTCTTCTGGAAAAACGGACCAAAAATATTGATGATTCATTTTGCATTGCACAGATTATTATCCAATCAAACACTCTCTAGAATGGGAATGTCCCACCCACTCAAAAAACAAAACAAAACAGAAAAAACACTTGCAAACAACTAGCAAGTAGGAAATTATGGTTTGTGGCTGAGACGTAAACTAAAGCCTATTTATATATATATAAAAGGGACGAGCCCTTAATTATGTCCCACTTCCTGCTTCAAAAAGAAATGTTCACACTGCTTGCAAGCCATTTCATGAGGTCTTTAATGTTCATCCTGGACTCAAATCCTTGATATACCTCAGTGTTGGGGTGTGAGGTCACAAAAAGTGATGTCGTTTCTCTTTCTTTGGTGTACAGAGACAATAGGAAGCATGTCTTCAATGGAGGTGAATGTGGACATGCTGGAGCAAATGGACCTGATGGACATGTCTGACAATGAGCCATTGGACGTCTTTCTCAACTCTGGTGGTGAGGACAACAGCGTGTCCTCAACGATGCTGGGTATACATATACACACAGACATTTCCTATCCATAAATCAATGGCTACGTTCATACTGTACAGTATATTTGGGATTGACAATTGTATTTACTTCTGGGTGTGACACTTGAACATCGAATACTGTCTGCATGAACAAACAACCAAAGTCAAACCCTTTTTATTATTATTATTATTATTCCTGTAATGTCTTTTTCAATTGGAGCCCAATTGATTTCCATAGATCACACTTAGCTAATGATGAATATGGCTCCCTGGCATCCCCTCCTTATGTTTAAAGAACTCTTTAGCTCCTGTTGTGCTGAGATGCCATTAAATTAGCGCTGACATTTACTGCCAAAGCCAATAGGACACGCTGAGATGATGTAGATGCTGTTTGATTTGATCCAGTGAAGAACAAACAGGTTTTACAATTATCACTAATTACATTGAGCTGCAAGCCAAGTTCTCTGGATTATACAGGCAACATCAGGACACTGCACTCCCTCACTCTGTTCCAAAACATTGTAAGTCACACCATAGACCACTGGCAGCTACATAGGCAGCTACCTTCTAAGGCAGCATCCTAGCCATCATGAAACATAATAAGTGAGAGGGCTACACTCAGAGGGTTTGTTACAAAACCTAGTGAGCTACCTCACTGTCTCCTGCCTACATAGGCAGCTGTCTTCTACGGCAGCGTCCTTACTGAAATTGTGCCTCATCAGTGAGTGATTTGGAACACTGTACATAGGCGGCAACTCCACGCATCATTCAAATAGCGCTCCTCACGCAGCGCACGGGACATGACTCGCAACGGTTTTCAATCAGAGATTATTTAGCAGAGATGGGCCACTTCTATTAAAATGAATGGGAGAAATTGGAATGCCCAATCAAGAAGCTCTAGCGCCCAACGGTCAACAGATGTAGAAAGGAAGTCCCGCCTTACAGGTAAAAGAGCCAATCACCTTTTAGATACAGACATCACCTGTCAATCAGCTCGAGAACGCGCATGCGTATTAGCTATACAAGCCGTGAAAATAGATTTTTTTAGCGTGATCTGAGGTAAAGAAGCACAATTTATGATACCAGCATTGTCAGATTTTACTGCTGATCTGAAATATGTTCTATGATTGTAATCTTGACCAACGTTTCAATACAAGTGACACAAGAGAAGCGACGCAATCATCTGAGCATAAATACTCACAGCACACACACATTTTGTGTAAAATAGTCAGTTTTGTGTGTTATTTATGTATACTTTTCCATAGTGGATGAATTATAAGTATTTTTAAACCTTCTATCACTTCGTAATCCATCTTGGATTTATTTTACACCGCGCTCATCGCGGTGCATTCTGGGATCTCCCCGGAGAAGGATACATCCGATGCTACCTTAGAATTTGGCTAAAACGAGATATCTTAAGATGAGCACACCTACAGTATGATGTCTTAAAATGATGTCCAGAGGACGCTCACTAGGTTTTGGAACAGTCCCAGAGTGCCCCACCACCCTCAAACCGCACAGAAATATAGACACAGATATACTGTATACATGTCTGATTTTTTGTAGCCTAGAAAAATATTCAGTTAAATGCTACTGTTCATCATTATGTTTTCAACTTCCGTAATATAAATTAGGGTTTCAAGTTTTATCAGTTGTTTTTAAGAGTAAATTTAACTGTCAAATAAATGAAGTTTAATTCAATTAAATTACATTTTATTAATAAAGCACTTTAAAAAACTATAGCATAGACCAAAGTGCTGTACATTAAAAATCAGTTTGCAAGACAAAGCTAATTTACATAAGAATAAAACAAAAGAAAAATATACACATTTACATAAAACACAAATGAGAAATACACAAGTAGGTCTGTTCAGCACACCGTTCCATTACGATGTTGTAAAGGCAACAGAGAACAAGTGCATCTTAATATGAGTTTTAAACATATTTTTAGAGGTAGAGGACCTGATGGAGGGCGGTAAACCATTCCACAACCTTGAGACAGCGACAGAGAAAGCGTGATACCATTTGCACTGTAAGCGTGACCGGGGAACATAAAGAAGCAGTTCATTGGCACATCTAAGAGTACGATTGAAGTTAATGAGTTCAGAAATGTACTCTGGTGCCATAATTAAACAATCAAGTTTAATGCTGTCACCCTAATTGAGATCCTTATTGTTTTTGTACCAGATAAAATGTACCCATTACTTTATTCACGCAAATATTGGGTGAAATAGTACACATTCAATTAGATGGAAGTATTTTTTATCAGTACTATTTATTATTGAATTAAAATTAAGTTTGCAGTACATTTCAACATTTCTCTTGATATTTCACTCAGTTTGATGCAATCCATTTTGGGATTGCCCTCTCTGCTAAGGATACATACTGTGTCTTAGAATGTGACCAAAACAAGGTATCTCAGAAGACAGCATAATTTTGTTGCCTACCTTTCAGAACAACCTTCAACCTTGGGAGTGTGCCTGTTTTACACTAGCACATGTTTCTAAGCTAACAAGATCACACATGTAAGAGTGCTGTTGTTCCTCATATGAGAACGGCTGTGATTCGGCAGTAGGCACAAGGCCGCAGGCTTCATACATTTCATTTAGCCAGCAAAAAGAGTTTCAAAAGAAGCCAAAGCATCAATTACAACTCAGTATCTACGCTGCTCTCATACTATGGTTTTGAACTAGTGGTGTTTTGTTTGCAAACAAATCCGTGTTTTTGAACTAATCTTTTAAGTGAACAAATTGTTCTTGTTCAATTACACTGTTTTAATGGTGAACGAATCAGTTGAGTTAATGACTGAATGGCTCACTCATAACAAGACGCTCATTTTTCACCACCTACTGGCATAAATATGCAGATCAATGAATGAAATGAAAATGAACGATACTTTTAAAATCTAGAGCACCATTTGGAAAGCGATGAACATGGAGAAGCAGACTGATCCATATAGTGAAACGTCCCAGTGCTGCTGGTATATCAGCACACTTGGAACACTGCTCATCCAATCAGATTCGAGAACCGGAACTAACTGTTGTATAAGCATAAAAAAAATATATATAGCATGCAAAAATATTGGGTAGAATAGTTAATTTTTAATTAGCTGGAAATGTTTTTATGAATACTTTTCATTATTGAATGGAATATATTTATAATAGACATTCATCTGCCTGCTCATGAGCGTGTAGCAATAATTTACAGGATTGGCTTATAAGCGAAAGATACATAAGATACTAGTGTAAAAATGGTCTGCAACATAATTTTGCTGCCTACCCTAAGGTTATGCTAAAAAAAAACAAAAAAACCAGCTATTTTCCCAGCATGTCTAGCTAATGCACATGCATGTTCTCGAGTTGATTGACAGGCGATATCTGTATCTAAAAGGTGATTGGCTCTTTAACTTGCAAGGTTTTCCACATCCATTGGCATTTTAATTGAAGTGGGCCGTCAGTGCTAAATATTCTCTGATTTCCTTTACGCAGAACCAAAGCAGCATCAGAATGGCATGTGATACTAGATGCTGAGGTGGGTCAGAGCAGGCAGAATTTAGTCTGGTTTTTATGTGGCATTGTGTATTTACACAGAATTTTGATCAGGTACTGAGCAGCTTTAACTCAGTGGTGTAAAGAAGACTTTAGAATCCCATTAGCTCCCAAGACTGATCTCTCATTTCTCTAGAAATTTGAATCCCTTGATCATCAATCTCTCTTTTCTTCTTGTCTAAATGAATCTCTCTCAGGTCCAGACGTGGAGTCGTTCACATCTGAGATCACTCTACAGGTACCCACCCAGACAGACCTGAGACACAAGCTCGCCTCTCTGTCTTCAACCTGCACAGACTCAGCCAGCCAGGACACGGAGGCAGGGGAAGAGGAGGAGGAGGAGGAGGAGGAGGAGGAGGATGATGATGAAGATAAGAGGGGACAAGTGGGCGTCCGCAGCTCTCCGCTTGCCCAGCCTGATCAAGAAGAGGCAGAGGTGGATGCCACATTAGCCGAAAGAGAACAACAAAACCAGCCAATCAAGAACTGTGAGAGCAGTAGCTCGTCCTGAACATAATGAAGATTGAACAACAGACTGTGAGAGGAGGTGATGTAATTAGCGGTGTGCTATGCACTAGTGTCCAAAGGAAGAGTGTGCAATTGTGTTTTATGAAACCCTTTCGGTTTTCGTAAACAAATTCTTTGTTATGTTCCGTGCAGTGTAAGCCTGATCCTGTGCCTGCCCTCAAAATCAATAAATATCTTCTATTCTATTGGACATTTCCTACATATATAGACACATCAGTAATGATTTTGGGTCTGTTTGCCCTTTGGGTCTGGGCCATTGTTGTCAGTTGCAGTGGTATGAAATACACACCATTCTCATTTTTATGTCTTTCAGTCTACAAGTCTAGTTTGTTTTTGTCTAGTTAGAGAATATAAAATCAATAATGCTCTTCTGGCCACAAGCTGACCAGAGTAAGATTATAATGATTATGATACAATAACACAAGATATTATTTGCCAGCATGTCTGTACGCATGTCAGGGAACACAAAACAGGGATGCAGGAACAGAAGTTTGCATTTAATAAGTTTAAAGTCAAACCCTAACCCCAACCCTACATTTTCAGTTTAACTTAAGCAGAATTTAAAAATCTGTTGTAGCAG
This sequence comes from Myxocyprinus asiaticus, assembly GCF_019703515.2. Lineage (NCBI taxonomy): Eukaryota > Metazoa > Chordata > Actinopteri > Cypriniformes > Catostomidae > Myxocyprinus > Myxocyprinus asiaticus. The sequence goes on from NC_059373.1 coordinate 33,911,130, forward strand.
AGCACTCATTGGTAAAACACTGCATGCTTTTAAATATCTGTCTAATTGGTGTATGGCAGGGGGTCTGTGGACTGATATGTAGAAATATATCTAATAAAATAAAAAAATACATAAAAAAATCTAGAGCATTAAACCATCATTAAACAATTTGTAGATCTCTCAAAAATGTTAAGCTCCAAAATCCACATAAGGGCAAAATAAAAGTAATCCATACGACTCCAGTGTTTTAATCCATGTCTTCAGAAGTAATATGATAGGTGTGGGTGAGAAACAGATCAATATTTAAGCCTTTATTTGTACTCTAAATGCCACCCATTCACTAACATTGTGAGGACCTACAGAGCTGAAATATTCTTCTAAAATTCTTCATTTCTGTTCTGCAAAAAAGAAAATCATACACAGTAAATAATGGGACAATTTTCATTATGGGTAAACTATCCCTTTAATAGAGCAGTGACTGCCATCTTGGTTCCAGAAGTATTTTTTGTTTTATATAAAATTTTGTGAATGATATAATCAAATTAAAAACGATGGACAAATATTAAACAATTGACATACATTTTACAACTATAGAAACAATATATTTTAATTTTGTTGCAAAATAATTCTCCTGGATTATGGGTAGTGTGGTTCTTCACCAGGAATTCCACTATTAAACATGATGTTTTTTAAAATGAAGATGAAATAACGTGGACTGATGGCTTCAGCAAAATCAAGGCCAGAACTCACTGTAGCTCTGTCTTTAAAAGTTTATAAGTTATCATTAAAAATCTATTTCCCTATGGACAAAATGAATGGGATTTTTATGTCCAGAACCCGACTGTTGTCCTCTATTGAGACAATATAGGTCAACATAAGTTTTTGTTATAAAGAAAATGTAACATTTTATATCAGGTTGTTCCTGGGTCAGAAAAGGTTAACAACCCCAGGTATATCACGTACTTTTGAAGCAACAGAAAGGCTAGTGACAAAGACAAAAACTGACAATGAATTGTCCATGAGTTTTTATTAAACCTTAAGTACAAATTGAAAAAGTAAAAAAAAAAATGAAACCAAAATAAAACTGCCAATATAACCAACATGAAATCTTTCCTCATAGGAGGAAAGGCTGAGACGCAGTGCTAATAAATTAACTTTGCCTGACCGTGAGCAAATCTCTCATATTGTAGAAAAAATGAACAAATACACCAAAAAATTCAGAATAAAATACATTGTAAGGCCATAAAAACTTGACAACCACCTTTTTTTTTTCTTTTTTCTTTTTTTTTTTTTGAAAACACCTGACTTGGTTTTCATTAAATACTCCAAAAAACAGTTCAGTCTTTCTGTTAAGGACGACAACCAACAAACTGGATTATAGTTATTTTTTTCCTTGACAGTCACCACTGGCAAGCTCAGTGCAACATGAGTAGCTACTACAATGTTGAATTTTCAGTAATGAAAATGTAAAAACCTTTTTTTTTTTTTTTTTTTTTTTTTTGTGAAAGTATTTTTTTGATATATTTTTTCCCTTTTCTTTAAAAAAGTAAACCTAAAAAACAAAACTAGGGGGAATTGCGACTCCATATCTTAGTCCTCAGTGATGTAAGCAGCACTTAAAATTTATACACGTTACCAGAGCAACCCTGAACGCCTCACACTCCCACCCGCAGATGAAGAAACTGAAATGTAAGGCTTTTCTTCACCTGCTATCCCTCCATCCATCTATCTATCTTTCCTTTCCTTCTGTCACTCCAACAAAGGCTCAAGTATTAAAGTCATTTACAGGTTTATGTACAAAAAGGTGATTTCTTAAGTTTCTTCAAATCAACTGATACTTCTGCAAAAGGGGAAAAGAGGAGGAAAAAATAGGCATATTTCAAACTTGGACTCATATTTCACATTTTAAACCCTCTGAATAGTGGCTCTAACTTGAGATAGCACATCAGAACAAAATAGGTAAAAAGCAAAAAACACAAAATATAATAATAACAATAATATAATATAATAATTAATGTTAACTTGTACAGATGAATCAAAAAGTCTGGAAGAATGGAATGTTGACACGATTGCACATCTAGAAGCGGAAAGCCTCCAGGCGTTTCCGTCCTGTGGGATAAGAAGACTAGCGGATAGTGCTTCTCATTTTTTATTACCTTTTTGTATTGATAAACAGTAAAAAAACAAACAGCACCAAAAAATAAGATCTCCCCGCTAAACATCAGGCACAGTTATCGCTCATAAGCGTTTGCGTGGGAGGTTCCCCTCGCACTAGCGAGACGATACCCACTCATTCATTCGGTAACACCCACTTTCTCAATTACAGCCTGACCCGCTGCCATGGAAACCAGTGTTACCTAAAATCCACAGAGGAAAGCATGAAACGAAAAACCAAACAACTTAAAAACACACAATACTTCCTCTTTTTAAAAAGCAGATATTAAAGGAACCGTTCCCCCAAAAATGAAAATTCCGTCATAATTTGCTCGCCCTCATGTCATACCAAACCCGAATGCGGAACACAAAAGATGAGGTTAGAGGAATGTTAGTCACTATAAGAGACTGAGGCTAACATTCTTCCTAATGTCTTTTGTATTGCACAGAAGAAACTAAGTCATTCGGGTTTTGGATCAAAACGGGGGCGAGTACGTTTTAATTTTTGGGTGAACTATCCCATTAAAACCCTAAAACAAGCTAAATTTCAAGTGTTTACCTTCTTTAAAAAGCTGCGTTTTCTGCAGCGGAGCTGCATGGGTACTAAATGAATCCAAATAAAAACAAACGTGATGTCAGAAAGGAAACAAAGTTCTCGGCAGCTCCATTGAGCACCAACATTCAACCAAAAGGTGGCCAGGAAAAAAACGAGGAGAGAAGCACCCAATTGTCCCAAGGTTTACAGTTCAGGATGAGTGTGTGTTTATGTGCAGTCAAAGGGGCCGAAGACGAGGAGGAAGAGAGTTCAAGGCAAAAAGGATGACATCATCATACTCACACCTGTCAGCACACCTGGGACCATGTCTCTTAATGCTATCAAACATCTGGTGAATAAAACGATCAAAACAAACTAGTGCACTACTGCAAAAAAGGCAGCCTGCTTTCAACACAGGTAAACTCTGCCCTGCTATGTGAGTGGAGGGGTCGGTAAAAGACAAGTGATATGAAGAGGAAATTGATTGGTTGACATAGGTGATGAATCACCCTCCTGTTTCTCATGAGACAGCAGCGGCAGCACTTTTGGACAGGTGGGTGGGGAGGTGGGTCAGGGACACCTCTACTGTGGCTCTCTTACGGGGGCCGCGCTTGGCATGGGGTTTGGTGGGGCTGGAGTCATTACAACCATCTATCACACTTTTCACAAGGATTTTCCCGCACACCTGATTCACCAAACTGTTGATCTGCTCCTGAAAAACCAGACAGAAGTCAAAAGAGAGAGAGAGATCATGGTAAATTATATTGATTTATATACTTTAATTCAATTAGGGATGTGTACGGATAGTAGGCATTCGGTTAACCGATCGATGCGCCACTATTTGAATATCAGAATCACTATTCGGTTATTCTACATATGCAATACAGGTCTGCAATCTGATGAGCTCGATGAGATTCGACAAACCGTCATGTTTTCCGGCTGGGTTTGGGTCAGTTTTTCAAGTATAGAGCGAGTTAGGGGCTGTTCAAACATGCTTTTGTGTGTGTCTGCCCTGTTTTTCTGTAATAGATCAGTGATACTGACACGCTGGATGAACCTCTTTGACTGTTGTGCTGACTGAATCTCACTTTTTTCTCTCAGCACCTCTCGCAGGACCGCCACATTTTTAGACACCAAGTACAAGTTAAAAAGACTTACATTTTTATAAACGCATCTCGAAACACCTGCGTTGTGTTTTATTCATAGTGCTGCTTTCTAAAGAAGAAGAATTCATGTGACTGTTACACCATTAAACATGATTCCAGTTTGTTTTTCACCAAACAACATTTCAACACTTTATAAATGGTAAGACGGTGTTTTTCCCTTTTGCTCTGGTTTGCATATTTTGTACAATAATTAGACCAGTTCAATGTAATTTTATTTTAAACCATTTAAAAATCAAAGCACCACGAAGAGGCTACTTAACAGCAGCACTGTTACTCCACGCACATGATAATATTTGCTTTCCCTGCCTCACGGATGTGTGAACCTGCCCGGACAGAGCGCATATACTTGCAGCGATAGTTTGATTGTTTTTGTTTGACTTCAATGCAAGATTTTTCATTTAAAGACGTATGTATTGTGCTACTTAGACTCATAGCTCACTTTGCACTTTATTTGCTGATGTTTTGAGTAGTGTTTAAGGAAATTACATTACAATAAACATCTTTATTCCCACATCCCGACTCCAGACGAGAAACCGATTAACAGTTCATGAAACTTTGCGGTTAACCGAATGTTAAAAATGGTAACCTAACCATGTACATCCCTAATTTCAACATTACACAAAACATATATGACTCTAAATAACTTGAGAAGTATATGACTGATCATATGATCTTAAAGGGTTAATTCACCCAAAAATGAAAATTCTCTCATCATTTACAAACCCTCATGCCATCCCAGATGTGTATGACTTTCTTTGTTTAGATGTATTTCTCAGCTCTGTAGGTCCATAGGCAAGTGAATGGGTGCCAAAACTTTGAAGCTCCAAAATCCACATAAGGGCAAAATAAAAGTACTCCAGTGGTTAAATCTATGTGTTCAGACATGATATGATAGGTGTGGGTGAGAAACAGATCAATATTTTACTATAAATTCTCCTCCCTACTCAATCAATTTCCACTTTACTTTCACTTTCCCACTCTTCTTCTTCTGTTTATGGTGATTCACATCCCTCTTGCATATCGTCCCCTAATGGGCAGGGAGGAGAATTTATGATAAAAAAAGAACGTAAATATTGAACTGTTTCTTTTATATCATTTCTGAACACATGGATTTAACCACTGGAGTCATATGGATTAATTGTATGCTCCCTTTATGTGGATTTTGGAGCTTCAAAATGTTGGCACCCATTCACTTACATTGTGAGGACCTACAGAGTTGAAATATACTTCAAAAAATCTTAATTTGTGTTCTGCAGAAGAAAGTCATACACATCTGGGATGGCATGAGGGTGAGTAAATGATGAGAGAATTTTAACTTTTTGGGTGAACTATACCTTTAATATGCCTGCCCCATGGGGTGACCCATTTCATACAGAATAAAACAGCTCTTTCTACTGATATGACTGGAGTCTTCATCTGATGTGACTGTACATAACGTCTAGAAATTTTTAATGAGAAAAAAAAGACCTTTAAAACAAATTTGTAGCATCCAAGAGAATTGTAATACACTCATGTTTACCAAAGGTTTGCCTGCAAATGCTGCTAATTTACTTCAAATATTTGGCCAATGAGCTTGCAGCACATTTGTGGCAATGTTTGCTGCTAGTCTTTGCCATGGCACAATTTAAGTAAGGGATAGCTACAGTCCAGTTACCCGTAGTGTGTTGTTGATGTTTCAGAACCCTAGAGAACTCTCCAGTAAATGTATTTCAACAGCTCCCCCTGCAGGTTTGTTTCTCATGTTCTGAGTCTTACCTCATCATAACGGTACATCATCTTGAGTCCACGACAGCTTTTGTGTTTCTCCACATAGTTCAGCGCACACTCCAGACAGAAAACCACATTTTCATTCTCCTGCACAACCTGCCAAACAAACAACAACCTTTAGATCAATCAAAATCATTACCCACATTAGAGCAAACACTGTAATTCTTTGGTACATTCTTGAAAGTGAAGTAGTCACTCTAGGATTTATATTAAAGCTATGCTTGATAGAACTGCTCAGTTCTATTCAGAAGACAAACTGAATCACCTGACTGACAACATAAAAACATCAAAGCACATTGAAAAATGTACTATGACGAAAATGGAAATCATGTTTTTAATATAGAAAAATATTGTACAGTTAATGTAATATAGTATAGGTTTAACTGAGTATTAGTATGGTATAGGATGTACTGATCAGTGCAATACAGTACAGTATGTACAATACAGCATAGTTAGTACAGATCAGCAGTGTAATATAGTATAGTAGTTCTAGTATAATACAGTATGATTAAGGTTGTGCTGAGTAATACTGTGGTATATTATGTAGTGAGCAATGTGGTATTTACTGAGCAGCAGTATGCTATACTATAGAAAGATCTAGTATACTATTGTAAAGCTTGTGCAGAGTAATACTATACTATACTCTGTATGTAGTAAGCAATGCAGTACAGTATAGTCTGTAGCAAGCTGCCATATAATATTGTAGTACTAGATCTAGTATAGTATAATAAATGTTGTGCTGGGAAGTAGTATGGTATAGTATGTAGTGAGCAGCGCAGTATGGTATAGTGAGTAGCGAACAGTCGTAAAATATAGTACAGTAAGATCTAGCATAGTATGATTAAGGTTGTACTGAGTAGCACTATGTTACAGTATGTACTGAGCAGTGCAGTATAGTATAACAGCATTGTATAGTATGTACGGAGCAGCAGAATTACATAGTATACTAAGATCTAGTATAGTTTTGTAAAGCTTGTGCATTAACAGCTTCACTGATTATAATAGGAGCAATCCAATATTCCCTACATTTCTGCTGAGAAAATTAATATG